>NW_027190551.1:0-2500 GCF_040958095.1 Procambarus clarkii
AGCAAAGTGCTCCTGCACACTCTTTCAATACCCATGGTGAGATTCCATCCGGCCCAACAGCTTTTCTCACATCCAGCTCCAATAGGTGCTTCTTGACCTCATCTCTTGTAATTTCGAACCTTTCCAAGGTCACCTGGTTTGCTGCCACCTCTCCTAGCGCCGTGACTTCTCCGTGTTCTATTGTAAAGACCTCCTGGAACCTTTTGTTGAGTTCTTCACACGCCTCTTTGTCATTCTTTGTGTACCTGTACCTGTGTGTGTTTGTATGTTAGTGAAAAATAAATGTAGTAGATATAAAAAATGAAAAATACATTTGTTTGAGAGGCGGGGTCCAAGAGCTAATAACTCAATTTTGTAGACACAAATAATAAATACAAGGAGTAAATACACACACAAACACACACACACACATTAGTTGATAAAGGACTGTTTTGTGTGTATACCTATGTATACTATTATCAGGAGCGACAGACAAGTGCAGCTATGTGTGTCTATGTGTACCTGCAATTGGACTGACATGTGTACGGTAATTATCTGTGTGTTAATTGTAAAAAACATATTAGTGAATGTTTTTTTACGTAAATTGATTGACATATATACATGTACGCGTGTTTAGTGTTAATGTAATTTATAATGTTAGCGTGTGTACGTGTGAATGACATAGTGTCCCATCATTGTCACATTTTTTGTTACATGTTTACTATTGTCAGGAGCGACAGACAAGTGCAGCTATGTGTGTCTTTGTGTACCTGCAATTGGACTGACACGTGTACGGTAATTATCTGTGTCCGTTGTTAAGGGAACATATTAGTGAATGTTTATTTATGTAAATTGATTGACATATGTACGTGTACGCGTGTTTAGTGGTACTGTAATTTACATGGTTAACAAGTTTATGTTTGAATTACATAGTATCCCATCATTGTCTCATTTTTTGTTACTATTTTTAGTTCGCTCTCAATCTCTCGGACTCCCGAGGACCATTTGTGCTCATGTGTGTTTATTAAAGAAAAATAATCATATTTTGTTTACAAAACAACTTGTACTTATTTTACAAAGAAACATTTTCAAAGAACAGGTAATTTTCATGTATGCATTAATTTTTCTAACATACAAGTCAATCACACACTACCTCACATCAGTCAGGAACACTTTTGTTACTATCTCTTCCCAGCGTCTTTTACATAAATACCCTATCTTAACAAATTCATTCATTAAATTCATAACTGGCAACCCCCCGCCCACCCGACCTCCCCCACAGGTCCAAGGCCACTAAGTGACTAACCTCACACCAACCCTCCAACCCAGGAAGCATCATTCCTTTCCCTTAACCTCTCCCAAATTATGTTTTTGACGAATACACGCACTACGGGGCCTGACAGCTGAGTAGACAGCGCTCTCGACTCGTAATCCTAGCGTCCGTGTTCGATCCTCCGGTGATGGCAGAAACGAAACTGGGCAGTTTGTTTCACCCTGTTGCCCCATTTACCTAGCAGTAAATAGGTACCTGGGATTTAAACAGCTGTTACAGGTTGCTTCCTGTGTGTGTGTGTGTGTGTGTGTGTGTGTGTGTGTGTGTGTGTGTGTGTGTGTGTGTGTGTGTGTGTGTGTGTGTGTGTGCGTGTGTGTGTATGTGTGTGTGTGTGTTTGTGTGTTTGAGTGTGTGTGTGTGTGTGTGTGTACTCACCTAATGTGTGTGTGTGTGTTTGTGTGTGTGTGTGTGTGTGTGCGTGCGTGTGCGTGCGTGTGTGTGTGTGTGTGTGTGTGTGTGTGTGTGTATGTGTGTGTGTGTGTTTGTGTTTGAGTGTGTGTGTGTGTGTGTGTGTGTGTACGTGTGTGTGTATGTGTGTGTGTGTTTGTGTGTTTGAGTGTGTGTGTGTGTGTGTGTGTGTACTTACCTAATGTGTGTGTGTGTGTTTGTTTGTGTGTGTGTGTGTGTGCGTGCGTGTGCGTGTGTGTGTGTGTGTGTGTGTGTGTGTGTGTGTACTCACCTAGTTGTTCTTGCGGGGGTTGAGCTCTGGCTCTGTGGTCCCACCTCTCAACCGTCAATCAACAGGTGTACAGGTTCTTGAGCCTATTGTGCTCTATCATATCTACACTTGAAACTGTGTATGGAGTCAGCCTTCTCCACATTACTGCCTAATGCATTCCATTTGTCAACCACTGACACTAAAAAAGTTTTTTCTTATATCTCTGTGGCTCATTTGGGCACTCAGTTTCCACCTGTGTCCCCTAGTGCGTGTGCCCCTTATCTTGAGGTTATCTTGAGATGATTTCGGGGCTTTAGTGTCCCAGTGGCCCGGTCCTCGACCAAGCCTTCACCCCCAGGAAGCAGCCCGTGACAGCTGACTAACACCCAGGTACCTATTTTACTGCTAGGTAACAGGGGCATAGGGTGAAAGAAACTCTGCCCATTGTTTCTCGCCGGCGCCTGGGATCGAACCCAGGACCACAGGATCACAAGTCCCGCGTGCTGTCCGCTCGGCCGACCGGCTCCCCT
>NW_027190551.1:7500-22500 GCF_040958095.1 Procambarus clarkii
TCTTGACCTCATCTCTTGTAATTTCGAACCTTTCCAAGGTCACCTGGTTTGCTGCCACCTCTCCTAGCGCCGTGACTTCTCCGTGTTCTATTGTAAAGACCTCCTGGAACCTTTTGTTGAGTTCTTCACACGCCTCTTTGTCATTCTTTGTGTACCTGTACCTGTGTGTGTTTGTATGTTAGTGAAAAATAAATGTAGTAGATATAAAAAATGAAAAATACATTTGTTTGAGAGGCGGGGTCCAAGAGCTAATAACTCAATTTTGTAGACACAAATAATAAATACAAGGAGTAAATACACACACAAACACACACACACACACATTAGTTGATAAAGGACTGTTTTGTGTGTATACCTATGTATACTATTATCAGGAGCGACAGACAAGTGCAGCTATGTGTGTCTATGTGTACCTGCAATTGGACTGACATGTGTACGGTAATTATCTGTGTGTTAATTGTAAAAGGAACATATTAGTGAATGTTTTTTTACGTAAATTGATTGACATATATACATGTACGCGTGTTTAGTGTTAATGTAATTTATAATGTTAGCGTGTGTACGTGTGAATGACATAGTGTCCCATCATTGTCACATTTTTTGTTACATGTTTACTATTGTCAGGAGCGACAGACAAGTGCAGCTATGTGTGTCTTTGTGTACCTGCAATTGGACTGACACGTGTACGGTAATTATCTGTGTCCGTTGTTAAGGGAACATATTAGTGAATGTTTATTTATGTAAATTGATTGACATATGTACGTGTACGCGTGTTTAGTGGTACTGTAATTTACATGGTTAACAAGTTTATGTTTGAATTACATAGTATCCCATCATTGTCTCATTTTTTGTTACTATTTTTAGTTCGCTCTCAATCTCTCGGACTCCCGAGGACCATTTGTGCTCATGTGTGTTTATTAAAGAAAAATAATCATATTTTGTTTACAAAACAACTTGTACTTATTTTACAAAGAAACATTTTCAAAGAACAGGTAATTTTCATGTATGCATTAATTTTTCTAACATACAAGTCAATCACACACTACCTCACATCAGTCAGGAACACTTTTGTTACTATCTCTTCCCAGCGTCTTTTACATAAATACCCTATCTTAACAAATTCATTCATTAAATTCATAACTGGCAACCCCCCGCCCACCCGACCTCCCCCACAGGTCCAAGGCCACTAAGTGACTAACCTCACACCAACCCTCCAACCCAGGAAGCATCATTCCTTTCCCTTAACCTCTCCCAAATTATGTTTTTGACGAATACACGCACTACGGGGCCTGACAGCTGAGTAGACAGCGCTCTCGACTCGTAATCCTAGCGTCCGTGTTCGATCCTCCGGTGATGGCAGAAACGAAACTGGGCAGTTTGTTTCACCCTGTTGCCCCATTTACCTAGCAGTAAATAGGTACCTGGGATTTAAACAGCTGTTACAGGTTGCTTCCTGTGTGTGTGTGTGTGTGTGTGTGTGTGTGTGTGTGTGTGTGTGTGTGTGTGTGTGTGTGTGTGTGTGTGTGTGTGTGTGTGTGTGTGCGTGTGTGTGTATGTGTGTGTGTGTTTGTGTGTTTGAGTGTGTGTGTGTGTGTGTGTGTGTACTCACCTAATGTGTGTGTGTGTGTGTTTGTGTGTGTGTGTGTGTGTGTGTGTGCGTGCGTGTGTGTGTGTGTGTGTGTGTGTGTGTATGTGTGTGTGTTGTGTGTGTTGAGTGTGTGTGTGTGTGTGTGTGTGTGTGTGTAGTGTGTGTATGTGTGTGTGTGTGTTTGTGTGTTTGAGTGTGTGTGTGTGTGTGTGTGTACTTACCTAATGTGTGTGTGTGTGTGTTTGTTTGTGTGTGTGTGTGTGCGTGCGTGTGCGTGCGTGTGTGTGTGTGTGTGTGTGTGTGTGTGTACTCACCTAGTTGTTCTTGCGGGGGTTGAGCTCTGGCTCTGTGGTCCCACCTCTCAACCGTCAATCAACAGGTGTACAGGTTCTTGAGCCTATTGTGCTCTATCATATCTACACTTGAAACTGTGTATGGAGTCAGCCTTCTCCACATTACTGCCTAATGCATTCCATTTGTCAACCACTGACACTAAAAAAGTTTTTTCTTATATCTCTGTGGCTCATTTGGGCACTCAGTTTCCACCTGTGTCCCCTAGTGCGTGTGCCCCTTATCTTGAGGTTATCTTGAGATGATTTCGGGGCTTTAGTGTCCCAGTGGCCCGGTCCTCGACCAAGCCTTCACCCCCAGGAAGCAGCCCGTGACAGCTGACTAACACCCAGGTACCTATTTTACTGCTAGGTAACAGGGGCATAGGGTGAAAGAAACTCTGCCCATTGTTTCTCGCCGGCGCCTGGGATCGAACCCAGGACCACAGGATCACAAGTCCCGCGTGCTGTCCGCTCGGCCGACCGGCTCCCCTAGTGTTAAATAGCCTCTCTTTATCAACCCTGTCAATTCCCTTGAGAATCTTGAATGTGTTGATCATGTCCCCCCTAACTCTTCTGTCTTCCAACGAAGTGAGGTTCAATTCCCGTAGTCTCTCCTCGTAGCTTATGCCTCTCTGCTCGGGTACTAGTCTGGTGGCAAACCTTTGAACTTTTTCCAGTTTAGTTTTATGCTTGACTAGATATGGACTCCATGCTGGAGCCGCATACTCCAAGATTGGTCTGACATATGTGGTATATAATGTTCTGAAAGATTCCTTACACAAGTTTCTAAAGGCCGTTCTTATTTAGCCAACCTGGCATATGCTGCTGATGTTATCCTTTTGATATGAGCTTCAGGGGAGAGGTCTGGCGTGATATCAACCCCCAGGTCTTTCTCTCTCTCTGACTCTTGAAGTATTTCATCTCCCAAGTGATACCTTGTATCTGGTCTCCTGCTTCCTACCCCTATCTTCATTACATTACATTTGCTTGGGTTAAACTCTAACAGCCATTTGTTCGACCATTCCTGCAGCTTGTCCAGGTCTTCTTGAAGCCTCAAGCTGTCCTCCTCTGTCCTAATCCTTCTCATAATTTTGGCGTCGTCAGCAAACATTGAGAGGAATGAGTTTATGCCCTCTGGGAGATCATTTACGTATATCAGAAACAGCATAGGTCCAAGCACAGAGCCCTGTGGGACTCCACTGGTGCCTTCACGCCATTCTGAGGTCTCAACCCTCACTATAACTCTCTGCTTCTTATTGCTTAGGTACTCCCTTATCCACTGGAGCGCCCTACTAGTTACTCCTGCCTGTTTCTCCAGCTTATGCATCAACCTTTTATGGGGTACTGTGTCAAAGGCTTTCCGACAGTCCAAAAAAACGCAGTCCGCCCATTCTTCTCTTTCTTGCCTTATCTTTGTCACCTGATCGTAGAATTCTATCAAGCCTGTAAGGCAAGATTTACCCTCCCTGAACACATGTTGATGGGTTGTAACGAAGTCTCTTCTCTCCAGATGTGTTACTAGGTTTTTTCTCACAATCTTCTCCATCACCTTGCATGGTATACAAGTTAAGGACACTGGCCTGTAGTTCAGTGCCTCTTGTCTGTCACCCTTTTTAAGTATTGGTACTACATTAGCAGTCTTCCATATTTCCGGTAGGTCTCCCATTTCCAGTGACCTACTATACACTATGGAGAGTGGCAAGCAAAGTGCTCCTGCACACTCTTTCAATACCCATGGTGAGATTCCATCCGGCCCAACAGCTTTTCTCACATCCAGCTCCAATAGGTGCTTCTTGACCTCATCTCTTGTAATTTCGAACCTTTCCAAGGTCACCTGGTTTGCTGCCACCTCTCCTAGCGCCGTGACTTCTCCGTGTTCTATTGTAAAGACCTCCTGGAACCTTTTGTTGAGTTCTTCACACGCCTCTTTGTCATTCTTTGTGTACCTGTACCTGTGTGTGTTTGTATGTTAGTGAAAAATAAATGTAGTAGATATAAAAAATGAAAAATACATTTGTTTGAGAGGCGGGGTCCAAGAGCTAATAACTCAATTTTGTAGACACAAATAATAAATACAAGGAGTAAATACACACACAAACACACACACACACATTAGTTGATAAAGGACTGTTTTGTGTGTATACCTATGTATACTATTATCAGGAGCGACAGACAAGTGCAGCTATGTGTGTCTATGTGTACCTGCAATTGGACTGACATGTGTACGGTAATTATCTGTGTGTTAATTGTAAAAGGAACATATTAGTGAATGTTTTTTTACGTAAATTGATTGACATATATACATGTACGCGTGTTTAGTGTTAATGTAATTTATAATGTTAGCGTGTGTACGTGTGAATGACATAGTGTCCCATCATTGTCACATTTTTTGTTACATGTTTACTATTGTCAGGAGCGACAGACAAGTGCAGCTATGTGTGTCTTTGTGTACCTGCAATTGGACTGACACGTGTACGGTAATTATCTGTGTCCGTTGTTAAGGGAACATATTAGTGAATGTTTATTTATGTAAATTGATTGACATATGTACGTGTACGCGTGTTTAGTGGTACTGTAATTTACATGGTTAACAAGTTTATGTTTGAATTACATAGTATCCCATCATTGTCTCATTTTTTGTTACTATTTTTAGTTCGCTCTCAATCTCTCGGACTCCCGAGGACCATTTGTGCTCATGTGTGTTTATTAAAGAAAAATAATCATATTTTGTTTACAAAACAACTTGTACTTATTTTACAAAGAAACATTTTCAAAGAACAGGTAATTTTCATGTATGCATTAATTTTTCTAACATACAAGTCAATCACACACTACCTCACATCAGTCAGGAACACTTTTGTTACTATCTCTTCCCAGCGTCTTTTACATAAATACCCTATCTTAACAAATTCATTCATTAAATTCATAACTGGCAACCCCCCGCCCACCCGACCTCCCCCACAGGTCCAAGGCCACTAAGTGACTAACCTCACACCAACCCTCCAACCCAGGAAGCATCATTCCTTTCCCTTAACCTCTCCCAAATTATGTTTTTGACGAATACACGCACTACGGGGCCTGACAGCTGAGTAGACAGCGCTCTCGACTCGTAATCCTAGCGTCCGTGTTCGATCCTCCGGTGATGGCAGAAACGAAACTGGGCAGTTTGTTTCACCCTGTTGCCCCATTTACCTAGCAGTAAATAGGTACCTGGGATTTAAACAGCTGTTACAGGTTGCTTCCTGTGTGTGTGTGTGTGTGTGTGTGTGTGTGTGTGTGTGTGTGTGTGTGTGTGTGTGTGTGTGTGTGTGTGTGTGTGTGGTGTGTGTGTATGTGTGTGTGTGTGTTTGTGTGTTTGAGTGTGTGTGTGTGTGTGTGTGTACTCACCTAATGTGTGTGTGTGTGTGTGTGTGTGTGTGTGTGTGTGGTGCGGTGCGTGCGTGTGTGTGTGCGTGTGTGTGTGTGTGTGTGTGTGTGTGTATGTGTGTGTGTGTGTTTGTGTTTGAGTGTGTGTGTGTGTGTGTGTGTGTGTGTGTACGTGTGTGTATGTGTGTGTGTGTTTGTGTGTTTGAGTGTGTGTGTGTGTGTGTGTGTACTTACCTAATGTGTGTGTGTGTGTTTGTTTGTGTGTGTGTGTGTGTGTGCGTGCGTGTGCGTGCGTGTGTGTGTGTGTGTGTGTGTGTGTGTGTACTCACCTAGTTGTTCTTGCGGGGGTTGAGCTCTGGCTCTGTGGTCCCACCTCTCAACCGTCAATCAACAGGTGTACAGGTTCTTGAGCCTATTGTGCTCTATCATATCTACACTTGAAACTGTGTATGGAGTCAGCCTTCTCCACATTACTGCCTAATGCATTCCATTTGTCAACCACTGACACTAAAAAAGTTTTTTCTTATATCTCTGTGGCTCATTTGGGCACTCAGTTTCCACCTGTGTCCCCTAGTGCGTGTGCCCCTTATCTTGAGGTTATCTTGAGATGATTTCGGGGCTTTAGTGTCCCAGTGGCCCGGTCCTCGACCAAGCCTTCACCCCCAGGAAGCAGCCCGTGACAGCTGACTAACACCCAGGTACCTATTTTACTGCTAGGTAACAGGGGCATAGGGTGAAAGAAACTCTGCCCATTGTTTCTCGCCGGCGCCTGGGATCGAACCCAGGACCACAGGATCACAAGTCCCGCGTGCTGTCCGCTCGGCCGACCGGCTCCCCTAGTGTTAAATAGCCTCTCTTTATCAACCCTGTCAATTCCCTTGAGAATCTTGAATGTGTTGATCATGTCCCCCCTAACTCTTCTGTCTTCCAACGAAGTGAGGTTCAATTCCCGTAGTCTCTCCTCGTAGCTTATGCCTCTCTGCTCGGGTACTAGTCTGGTGGCAAACCTTTGAACTTTTTCCAGTTTAGTTTTATGCTTGACTAGATATGGACTCCATGCTGGAGCCGCATACTCCAAGATTGGTCTGACATATGTGGTATATAATGTTCTGAAAGATTCCTTACACAAGTTTCTAAAGGCCGTTCTTATTTAGCCAACCTGGCATATGCTGCTGATGTTATCCTTTTGATATGAGCTTCAGGGGAGAGGTCTGGCGTGATATCAACCCCCAGGTCTTTCTCTCTCTCTGACTCTTGAAGTATTTCATCTCCCAAGTGATACCTTGTATCTGGTCTCCTGCTTCCTACCCCTATCTTCATTACATTACATTTGCTTGGGTTAAACTCTAACAGCCATTTGTTCGACCATTCCTGCAGCTTGTCCAGGTCTTCTTGAAGCCTCAAGCTGTCCTCCTCTGTCCTAATCCTTCTCATAATTTTGGCGTCGTCAGCAAACATTGAGAGGAATGAGTTTATGCCCTCTGGGAGATCATTTACGTATATCAGAAACAGCATAGGTCCAAGCACAGAGCCCTGTGGGACTCCACTGGTGCCTTCACGCCATTCTGAGGTCTCAACCCTCACTATAACTCTCTGCTTCTTATTGCTTAGGTACTCCCTTATCCACTGGAGCGCCCTACTAGTTACTCCTGCCTGTTTCTCCAGCTTATGCATCAACCTTTTATGGGGTACTGTGTCAAAGGCTTTCCGACAGTCCAAAAAAACGCAGTCCGCCCATTCTTCTCTTTCTTGCCTTATCTTTGTCACCTGATCGTAGAATTCTATCAAGCCTGTAAGGCAAGATTTACCCTCCCTGAACACATGTTGATGGGTTGTAACGAAGTCTCTTCTCTCCAGATGTGTTACTAGGTTTTTTCTCACAATCTTCTCCATCACCTTGCATGGTATACAAGTTAAGGACACTGGCCTGTAGTTCAGTGCCTCTTGTCTGTCACCCTTTTTAAGTATTGGTACTACATTAGCAGTCTTCCATATTTCCGGTAGGTCTCCCATTTCCAGTGACCTACTATACACTATGGAGAGTGGCAAGCAAAGTGCTCCTGCACACTCTTTCAATACCCATGGTGAGATTCCATCCGGCCCAACAGCTTTTCTCACATCCAGCTCCAATAGGTGCTTCTTGACCTCATCTCTTGTAATTTCGAACCTTTCCAAGGTCACCTGGTTTGCTGCCACCTCTCCTAGCGCCGTGACTTCTCCGTGTTCTATTGTAAAGACCTCCTGGAACCTTTTGTTGAGTTCTTCACACGCCTCTTTGTCATTCTTTGTGTACCTGTACCTGTGTGTGTTTGTATGTTAGTGAAAAATAAATGTAGTAGATATAAAAAATGAAAAATACATTTGTTTGAGAGGCGGGGTCCAAGAGCTAATAACTCAATTTTGTAGACACAAATAATAAATACAAGGAGTAAATACACACACAAACACACACACACACACATTAGTTGATAAAGGACTGTTTTGTGTGTATACCTATGTATACTATTATCAGGAGCGACAGACAAGTGCAGCTATGTGTGTCTATGTGTACCTGCAATTGGACTGACATGTGTACGGTAATTATCTGTGTGTTAATTGTAAAAGGAACATATTAGTGAATGTTTTTTTACGTAAATTGATTGACATATATACATGTACGCGTGTTTAGTGTTAATGTAATTTATAATGTTAGCGTGTGTACGTGTGAATGACATAGTGTCCCATCATTGTCACATTTTTTGTTACATGTTTACTATTGTCAGGAGCGACAGACAAGTGCAGCTATGTGTGTCTTTGTGTACCTGCAATTGGACTGACACGTGTACGGTAATTATCTGTGTCCGTTGTTAAGGGAACATATTAGTGAATGTTTATTTATGTAAATTGATTGACATATGTACGTGTACGCGTGTTTAGTGGTACTGTAATTTACATGGTTAACAAGTTTATGTTTGAATTACATAGTATCCCATCATTGTCTCATTTTTTGTTACTATTTTTAGTTCGCTCTCAATCTCTCGGACTCCCGAGGACCATTTGTGCTCATGTGTGTTTATTAAAGAAAAATAATCATATTTTGTTTACAAAACAACTTGTACTTATTTTACAAAGAAACATTTTCAAAGAACAGGTAATTTTCATGTATGCATTAATTTTTCTAACATACAAGTCAATCACACACTACCTCACATCAGTCAGGAACACTTTTGTTACTATCTCTTCCCAGCGTCTTTTACATAAATACCCTATCTTAACAAATTCATTCATTAAATTCATAACTGGCAACCCCCCGCCCACCCGACCTCCCCCACAGGTCCAAGGCCACTAAGTGACTAACCTCACACCAACCCTCCAACCCAGGAAGCATCATTCCTTTCCCTTAACCTCTCCCAAATTATGTTTTTGACGAATACACGCACTACGGGGCCTGACAGCTGAGTAGACAGCGCTCTCGACTCGTAATCCTAGCGTCCGTGTTCGATCCTCCGGTGATGGCAGAAACGAAACTGGGCAGTTTGTTTCACCCTGTTGCCCCATTTACCTAGCAGTAAATAGGTACCTGGGATTTAAACAGCTGTTACAGGTTGCTTCCTGTGTGTGTGTGTGTGTGTGTGTGTGTGTGTGTGTGTGTGTGTGTGTGTGTGTGTGTGTGTGTGTGTGTGTGTGTGTGCGTGTGTGTGTATGTGTGTGTGTGTGTTTGTGTGTTTGAGTGTGTGTGTGTGTGTGTGTGTACTCACCTAATGTGTGTGTGTGTGTTTGTGTGTGTGTGTGTGTGTGCGTGCGTGTGCGTGCGTGTGTGTGTGTGTGTGTGTGTGTGTGTGTGTGTGTGTATGTGTGTGTGTGTGTTTGTGTTGAGTGTGTGTGTGTGTGTGTGTGTGTGTGTGTGTACGTGTGTGTTGTGTGTGTGTGTTTGTGTGTGAGTGTGTGTGTGTGTGTGTGTACTTACCTAATGTGTGTGTGTGTGTGTTTGTTTGTGTGTGTGTGTGTGTGCGTGCGTGTGCGTGCGTGTGTGTGTGTGTGTGTGTGTGTGTGTGTGTGTGTACTCACCTAGTTGTTCTTGCGGGGGTTGAGCTCTGGCTCTGTGGTCCCACCTCTCAACCGTCAATCAACAGGTGTACAGGTTCTTGAGCCTATTGTGCTCTATCATATCTACACTTGAAACTGTGTATGGAGTCAGCCTTCTCCACATTACTGCCTAATGCATTCCATTTGTCAACCACTGACACTAAAAAAGTTTTTTCTTATATCTCTGTGGCTCATTTGGGCACTCAGTTTCCACCTGTGTCCCCTAGTGCGTGTGCCCCTTATCTTGAGGTTATCTTGAGATGATTTCGGGGCTTTAGTGTCCCAGTGGCCCGGTCCTCGACCAAGCCTTCACCCCCAGGAAGCAGCCCGTGACAGCTGACTAACACCCAGGTACCTATTTTACTGCTAGGTAACAGGGGCATAGGGTGAAAGAAACTCTGCCCATTGTTTCTCGCCGGCGCCTGGGATCGAACCCAGGACCACAGGATCACAAGTCCCGCGTGCTGTCCGCTCGGCCGACCGGCTCCCCTAGTGTTAAATAGCCTCTCTTTATCAACCCTGTCAATTCCCTTGAGAATCTTGAATGTGTTGATCATGTCCCCCCTAACTCTTCTGTCTTCCAACGAAGTGAGGTTCAATTCCCGTAGTCTCTCCTCGTAGCTTATGCCTCTCTGCTCGGGTACTAGTCTGGTGGCAAACCTTTGAACTTTTTCCAGTTTAGTTTTATGCTTGACTAGATATGGACTCCATGCTGGAGCCGCATACTCCAAGATTGGTCTGACATATGTGGTATATAATGTTCTGAAAGATTCCTTACACAAGTTTCTAAAGGCCGTTCTTATTTAGCCAACCTGGCATATGCTGCTGATGTTATCCTTTTGATATGAGCTTCAGGGGAGAGGTCTGGCGTGATATCAACCCCCAGGTCTTTCTCTCTCTCTGACTCTTGAAGTATTTCATCTCCCAAGTGATACCTTGTATCTGGTCTCCTGCTTCCTACCCCTATCTTCATTACATTACATTTGCTTGGGTTAAACTCTAACAGCCATTTGTTCGACCATTCCTGCAGCTTGTCCAGGTCTTCTTGAAGCCTCAAGCTGTCCTCCTCTGTCCTAATCCTTCTCATAATTTTGGCGTCGTCAGCAAACATTGAGAGGAATGAGTTTATGCCCTCTGGGAGATCATTTACGTATATCAGAAACAGCATAGGTCCAAGCACAGAGCCCTGTGGGACTCCACTGGTGCCTTCACGCCATTCTGAGGTCTCAACCCTCACTATAACTCTCTGCTTCTTATTGCTTAGGTACTCCCTTATCCACTGGAGCGCCCTACTAGTTACTCCTGCCTGTTTCTCCAGCTTATGCATCAACCTTTTATGGGGTACTGTGTCAAAGGCTTTCCGACAGTCCAAAAAAACGCAGTCCGCCCATTCTTCTCTTTCTTGCCTTATCTTTGTCACCTGATCGTAGAATTCTATCAAGCCTGTAAGGCAAGATTTACCCTCCCTGAACACATGTTGATGGGTTGTAACGAAGTCTCTTCTCTCCAGATGTGTTACTAGGTTTTTTCTCACAATCTTCTCCATCACCTTGCATGGTATACAAGTTAAGGACACTGGCCTGTAGTTCAGTGCCTCTTGTCTGTCACCCTTTTTAAGTATTGGTACTACATTAGCAGTCTTCCATATTTCCGGTAGGTCTCCCATTTCCAGTGACCTACTATACACTATGGAGAGTGGCAAGCAAAGTGCTCCTGCACACTCTTTCAATACCCATGGTGAGATTCCATCCGGCCCAACAGCTTTTCTCACATCCAGCTCCAATAGGTGCTTCTTGACCTCATCTCTTGTAATTTCGAACCTTTCCAAGGTCACCTGGTTTGCTGCCACCTCTCCTAGCGCCGTGACTTCTCCGTGTTCTATTGTAAAGACCTCCTGGAACCTTTTGTTGAGTTCTTCACACGCCTCTTTGTCATTCTTTGTGTACCTGTACCTGTGTGTGTTTGTATGTTAGTGAAAAATAAATGTAGTAGATATAAAAAATGAAAAATACATTTGTTTGAGAGGCGGGGTCCAAGAGCTAATAACTCAATTTTGTAGACACAAATAATAAATACAAGGAGTAAATACACACACAAACACACACACACACATTAGTTGATAAAGGACTGTTTTGTGTGTATACCTATGTATACTATTATCAGGAGCGACAGACAAGTGCAGCTATGTGTGTCTATGTGTACCTGCAATTGGACTGACATGTGTACGGTAATTATCTGTGTGTTAATTGTAAAAGGAACATATTAGTGAATGTTTTTTTACGTAAATTGATTGACATATATACATGTACGCGTGTTTAGTGTTAATGTAATTTATAATGTTAGCGTGTGTACGTGTGAATGACATAGTGTCCCATCATTGTCACATTTTTTGTTACATGTTTACTATTGTCAGGAGCGACAGACAAGTGCAGCTATGTGTGTCTTTGTGTACCTGCAATTGGACTGACACGTGTACGGTAATTATCTGTGTCCGTTGTTAAGGGAACATATTAGTGAATGTTTATTTATGTAAATTGATTGACATATGTACGTGTACGCGTGTTTAGTGGTACTGTAATTTACATGGTTAACAAGTTTATGTTTGAATTACATAGTATCCCATCATTGTCTCATTTTTTGTTACTATTTTTAGTTCGCTCTCAATCTCTCGGACTCCCGAGGACCATTTGTGCTCATGTGTGTTTATTAAAGAAAAATAATCATATTTTGTTTACAAAACAACTTGTACTTATTTTACAAAGAAACATTTTCAAAGAACAGGTAATTTTCATGTATGCATTAATTTTTCTAACATACAAGTCAATCACACACTACCTCACATCAGTCAGGAACACTTTTGTTACTATCTCTTCCCAGCGTCTTTTACATAAATACCCTATCTTAACAAATTCATTCATTAAATTCATAACTGGCAACCCCCCGCCCACCCGACCTCCCCCACAGGTCCAAGGCCACTAAGTGACTAACCTCACACCAACCCTCCAACCCAGGAAGCATCATTCCTTTCCCTTAACCTCTCCCAAATTATGTTTTTGACGAATACACGCACTACGGGGCCTGACAGCTGAGTAGACAGCGCTCTCGACTCGTAATCCTAGCGTCCGTGTTCGATCCTCCGGTGATGGCAGAAACGAAACTGGGCAGTTTGTTTCACCCTGTTGCCCCATTTACCTAGCAGTAAATAGGTACCTGGGATTTAAACAGCTGTTACAGGTTGCTTCCTGTGTGTGTGTGTGTGTGTGTGTGTGTGTGTGTGTGTGTGTGTGTGTGTGTGTGTGTGTGTGTGTGTGTGTGTGTGTGTGTGTGTGTGCGTGTGTGTATGTGTGTGTGTGTTTGTGTGTTTGAGTGTGTGTGTGTGTGTGTGTGTACTCACCTAATGTGTGTGTGTGTGTTGTGTGTGTGTGTGTGTGTGTGTGCGTGTGTGTGTGTGTGTGTGTGTGTGTGTGTGTGTGTGTGTGTGTGTGTGTGTGTGTGTGTGTTGTGTGTGTGTGTGTGTGTGTGTGTGTGTACGTGTGTGTGTATGTGTGTGTGTGTTTGTGTGTTTGAGTGTGTGTGTGTGTGTGTGTACTTACCTAATGTGTGTGTGTGTGTGTTTGTGTGTGTGTGTGTGTGTGCGTGCGTGTGCGTGCGTGTGTGTGTGTGTGTGTGTGTGTGTGTGTGTACTCACCTAGTTGTTCTTGCGGGGGTTGAGCTCTGGCTCTGTGGTCCCACCTCTCAACCGTCAATCAACAGGTGTACAGGTTCTTGAGCCTATTGTGCTCTATCATATCTACACTTGAAACTGTGTATGGAGTCAGCCTTCTCCACATTACTGCCTAATGCATTCCATTTGTCAACCACTGACACTAAAAAAGTTTTTTCTTATATCTCTGTGGCTCATTTGGGCACTCAGTTTCCACCTGTGTCCCCTAGTGCGTGTGCCCCTTATCTTGAGGTTATCTTGAGATGATTTCGGGGCTTTAGTGTCCCAGTGGCCCGGTCCTCGACCAAGCCTTCACCCCCAGGAAGCAGCCCGTGACAGCTGACTAACACCCAGGTACCTATTTTACTGCTAGGTAACAGGGGCATAGGGTGAAAGAAACTCTGCCCATTGTTTCTCGCCGGCGCCTGGGATCGAACCCAGGACCACAGGATCACAAGTCCCGCGTGCTGTCCGCTCGGCCGACCGGCTCCCCTAGTGTTAAATAGCCTCTCTTTATCAACCCTGTCAATTCCCTTGAGAATCTTGAATGTGTTGATCATGTCCCCCCTAACTCTTCTGTCTTCCAACGAAGTGAGGTTCAATTCCCGTAGTCTCTCCTCGTAGCTTATGCCTCTCTGCTCGGGTACTAGTCTGGTGGCAAACCTTTGAACTTTTTCCAGTTTAGTTTTATGCTTGACTAGATATGGACTCCATGCTGGAGCCGCATACTCCAAGATTGGTCTGACATATGTGGTATATAATGTTCTGAAAGATTCCTTACACAAGTTTCTAAAGGCCGTTCTTATTTAGCCAACCTGGCATATGCTGCTGATGTTATCCTTTTGATATGAGCTTCAGGGGAGAGGTCTGGCGTGATATCAACCCCCAGGTCTTTCTCTCTCTCTGACTCTTGAAGTATTTCATCTCCCAAGTGATACCTTGTATCTGGTCTCCTGCTTCCTACCCCTATCTTCATTACATTACATTTGCTTGGGTTAAACTCTAACAGCCATTTGTTCGACCATTCCTGCAGCTTGTCCAGGTCTTCTTGAAGCCTCAAGCTGTCCTCCTCTGTCCTAATCCTTCTCATAATTTTGGCGTCGTCAGCAAACATTGAGAGGAATGAGTTTATGCCCTCTGGGAGATCATTTACGTATATCAGAAACAGCATAGGTCCAAGCACAGAGCCCTGTGGGACTCCACTGGTGCCTTCACGCCATTCTGAGGTCTCAACCCTCACTATAACTCTCTGCTTCTTATTGCTTAGGTACTCCCTTATCCACTGGAGCGCCCTACTAGTTACTCCTGCCTGTTTCTCCAGCTTATGCATCAACCTTTTATGGGGTACTGTGTCAAAGGCTTTCCGACAGTCCAAAAAAACGCAGTCCGCCCATTCTTCTCTTTCTTGCCTTATCTTTGTCACCTGATCGTAGAATTCTATCAAGCCTGTAAGGCAAGATTTACCCTCCCTGAACACATGTTGATGGGTTGTAACGAAGTCTCTTCTCTCCAGATGTGTTACTAGGTTTTTTCTCACAATCTTCTCCATCACCTTGCATGGTATACAAGTTAAGGACACTGGCCTGTAGTTCAGTGCCTCTTGTCTGTCACCCTTTTTAAGTATTGGTACTACATTAGCAGTCTTCCATATTTCCGGTAGGTCTCCCATTTCCAGTGACCTACTATACACTATGGAGAGTGGCAAGCAAAGTGCTCCTGCACACTCTTTCAATACCCATGGTGAGATTCCATCCGGCCCAACAGCTTTTCTCACATCCAGCTCCAATAGGTGCTTCTTGACCTCATCTCTTGTAATTTCGAACCTTTCCAAGGTCACCTGGTTTGCTGCCACCTCTCCTAGCGCCGTGACTTCTCCGTGTTCTATTGTAAAGACCTCCTGGAACCTTTTGTTGAGTTCTTCACACGCCTCTTTGTCATTCTTTGTG
>NW_027190551.1:27500-30000 GCF_040958095.1 Procambarus clarkii
CAGGTTGCTTCCTGTGTGTGTGTGTGTGTGTGTGTGTGTGTGTGTGTGTGTGTGTGTGTGTGTGTGTGTGTGTGTGTGTGTGTGTGTGCGTGTGTGTGTATGTGTGTGTGTGTGTTTGTGTGTTTGAGTGTGTGTGTGTGTGTGTGTGTGTACTCACCTAATGTGTGTGTGTGTGTGTTTGTGTGTGTGTGTGTGTGTGTGCGTGGTGTGCGTGCGTGTGTGTGTGTGTGTGTGTGTGTGTGTGTGTGTGTGTGTATGTGTGTGTGTGTGTTTGTGTTTGAGTGTGTGTGTGTGTGTGTGTGTGTGTGTGTGTACGTGTGTGTGTATGTGTGTGTGTTTGTGTGTTTGAGTGTGTGTGTGTGTGTGTGTGTGTACTTACCTAATGTGTGTGTGTGTGTTTGTTTGTGTGTGTGTGTGTGCGTGCGTGTGCGTGCGTGTGTGTGTGTGTGTGTGTGTGTGTGTGTGTGTGTGTGTACTCACCTAGTTGTTCTTGCGGGGGTTGAGCTCTGGCTCTGTGGTCCCACCTCTCAACCGTCAATCAACAGGTGTACAGGTTCTTGAGCCTATTGTGCTCTATCATATCTACACTTGAAACTGTGTATGGAGTCAGCCTTCTCCACATTACTGCCTAATGCATTCCATTTGTCAACCACTGACACTAAAAAAGTTTTTTCTTATATCTCTGTGGCTCATTTGGGCACTCAGTTTCCACCTGTGTCCCCTAGTGCGTGTGCCCCTTATCTTGAGGTTATCTTGAGATGATTTCGGGGCTTTAGTGTCCCAGTGGCCCGGTCCTCGACCAAGCCTTCACCCCCAGGAAGCAGCCCGTGACAGCTGACTAACACCCAGGTACCTATTTTACTGCTAGGTAACAGGGGCATAGGGTGAAAGAAACTCTGCCCATTGTTTCTCGCCGGCGCCTGGGATCGAACCCAGGACCACAGGATCACAAGTCCCGCGTGCTGTCCGCTCGGCCGACCGGCTCCCCTAGTGTTAAATAGCCTCTCTTTATCAACCCTGTCAATTCCCTTGAGAATCTTGAATGTGTTGATCATGTCCCCCCTAACTCTTCTGTCTTCCAACGAAGTGAGGTTCAATTCCCGTAGTCTCTCCTCGTAGCTTATGCCTCTCTGCTCGGGTACTAGTCTGGTGGCAAACCTTTGAACTTTTTCCAGTTTAGTTTTATGCTTGACTAGATATGGACTCCATGCTGGAGCCGCATACTCCAAGATTGGTCTGACATATGTGGTATATAATGTTCTGAAAGATTCCTTACACAAGTTTCTAAAGGCCGTTCTTATTTAGCCAACCTGGCATATGCTGCTGATGTTATCCTTTTGATATGAGCTTCAGGGGAGAGGTCTGGCGTGATATCAACCCCCAGGTCTTTCTCTCTCTCTGACTCTTGAAGTATTTCATCTCCCAAGTGATACCTTGTATCTGGTCTCCTGCTTCCTACCCCTATCTTCATTACATTACATTTGCTTGGGTTAAACTCTAACAGCCATTTGTTCGACCATTCCTGCAGCTTGTCCAGGTCTTCTTGAAGCCTCAAGCTGTCCTCCTCTGTCCTAATCCTTCTCATAATTTTGGCGTCGTCAGCAAACATTGAGAGGAATGAGTTTATGCCCTCTGGGAGATCATTTACGTATATCAGAAACAGCATAGGTCCAAGCACAGAGCCCTGTGGGACTCCACTGGTGCCTTCACGCCATTCTGAGGTCTCAACCCTCACTATAACTCTCTGCTTCTTATTGCTTAGGTACTCCCTTATCCACTGGAGCGCCCTACTAGTTACTCCTGCCTGTTTCTCCAGCTTATGCATCAACCTTTTATGGGGTACTGTGTCAAAGGCTTTCCGACAGTCCAAAAAAACGCAGTCCGCCCATTCTTCTCTTTCTTGCCTTATCTTTGTCACCTGATCGTAGAATTCTATCAAGCCTGTAAGGCAAGATTTACCCTCCCTGAACACATGTTGATGGGTTGTAACGAAGTCTCTTCTCTCCAGATGTGTTACTAGGTTTTTTCTCACAATCTTCTCCATCACCTTGCATGGTATACAAGTTAAGGACACTGGCCTGTAGTTCAGTGCCTCTTGTCTGTCACCCTTTTTAAGTATTGGTACTACATTAGCAGTCTTCCATATTTCCGGTAGGTCTCCCATTTCCAGTGACCTACTATACACTATGGAGAGTGGCAAGCAAAGTGCTCCTGCACACTCTTTCAATACCCATGGTGAGATTCCATCCGGCCCAACAGCTTTTCTCACATCCAGCTCCAATAGGTGCTTCTTGACCTCATCTCTTGTAATTTCGAACCTTTCCAAGGTCACCTGGTTTGCTGCCACCTCTCCTAGCGCCGTGACTTCTCCGTGTTCTATTGTAAAGACCTCCTGGAACCTTTTGTTGAGTTCTTCACACGCCTCTTTGTCATTCTTTGTGTACCTGTACCTGTGTGTGTTTGTATGTTAGTGAAAAATAAATGTAGTAGATATAAAAAA
>NW_027190552.1:0-34015 GCF_040958095.1 Procambarus clarkii
TAACCGTTCCGACAGGCTCGATCGCAATCAATCCAGATGAGAACACGTTCTCATCCGACTAGACCTCGCTGGAGTCGCTGTTTGTCTCAAATTTGGACCCTTTATTTATAGTTAGTATTTTTGGTGTATTAATTGATGTGTATAAATTTGTTAATGACTTAGGTAGAGTGATTTGGGGGGAGAGAGGGAGGGGGGGGTTGGCGTGAGTAGTGTATTATACGAGATCGTGCTTGGGTTAGTATTCACCTTGTTGTGCTTGCGAGGGTTGAGCTTTGCTCTTTCGGCCCAGCTCTCAACTGTCAATCAATCAATCAATCAACTATTACTAACTTGTAACTAACAAAAAATTTTCCACACACACACACACGGGACCAAAGAGCCAGAGCTCAACCCCCGCAAGCACAACTAGGTGAGTACACACACACACACACACACACACACACACACACACACACACACACACACACACACACACACACACACACACACACACACAGGAAGCAGCCCATAACAGCTGTTTAAATCCCAGGTACCTATTTACTGCTATGTAACAGGAACAACAGGGTGAAAGAAACTGCCTAGTTTAGTTTCTGCCATCACTGGAGGATCGAACACGGACGCTAGGATTACGAGTTGAGAGCGCTGTCTACTCAGCTGTCAGGCCCCGTAGTGCGTGTACTCGTCAAAAACATAATTTGGGAGAGGTTAGGGGAAAGGAATGATGCTTCCTGGGTTGGGGAGTTGGTGTGGGGTTAGTCACTTGGTGGCCTTGGACCTGTGGGGGAGGGGGGCGAGGGGGTTGCCAGTTATGAATTTAATGATTGAATTTGTTAAGATAGGGTATTTATGTAAAAGACGCTGTGAATAGATAGTAACAAAAGTGTTCCTGACTGCTGTAAGGTAGTGAGTAACTGACTTGTATGTTAGAAAAATGAATGCTTACTAGAAAATTACCTTTTCTTTGAAAATATTTATTTGCAAAATAAGTACAAGTTATTTTGTAAACAAAATATGATTATTTTCCTTTAATAAACACACATGAACACAAATGGTCCTCGGGAGTCAGAGAGATTGAGAATGAACAGCAAAATAGTAACAAAAAAATGAGACAATGATGGGATACTATTTAATTCAAACATAAACCTGTTAAGTATGTAAATTACAGTACCCTAAACACGCGTTCACGTACATATGTCAATCAATTTACATAAATAAACATTCACTAATATGTTCCTTTAACAATGGACACATAGATAATTACCATACACGTGTCAGTCCAATTGCAGGTACACATAGACACACATAGCTGCACTTGTCTGTCGCTCCTGACAATAGTAAACATGTAACAAAAAATGTGACAATGATGGGACACTATGTCATTCAAACGTACACACGCTAACATTATAAATTACAGTAACACTAAACACGCGTACATGTATATATGTCATTCAATTTACATAAAAAAACATTCACTAATATGTTCCTTTTACAATTAACACACAGATAATTACCGTACACATGTCAGTCCAATTGCAGGTACACATAAACACACATAGCTGCACTTGTCTGTCACTCCTGACAATAGTATACATAGGTATACACACAAAACAGTCCTTTATCAACTAATGTGTGTGTGTGTGTGTGTGTATTTATTCCTTGTATTTATTATTTGTGTCTGCAAATTCGAGTTATTAGCTCTTGGACCCCGCCTTTCTAACAAATGTATTTTGCCTCTTTTATATCAACTACATTTATTTCTCACTAACACACACACACACACAGTGGAAACAGGAGGCCAGACACAGGATACAGAATAGGAGATGAAGAACTTAATGAAACGGACTGAGAGAAAGATCTAGGAGTTGATATCACACCAAACCTGTCTCCTGAAGCCCACATAAAAAGAAAAACGTCTGCGGCATATGCGAGACTGCCTAACATCAGAACAGCCTTCAGGAACCTGTGTAAGGAATCATTCAGAATCTTGTACACCACATATGTAAGACCAATCCTGGAGTATGCGGCCCCAGCATGGAGCCCGTATCTTGTCAAGCACAAGATGAAGCAGGAAAAAGTCCAAAGGTATGCCACTAGACTAGTCCCAGAACTAAGAGGCATGAGTTACGAGGAAAGGCTGCGGGAAATGCACCTTACGGCACTGGAAGACAGAAGAGTAAGGGGAGACATGATCACAACCTACACAACCCTCAGAGGAATCGATCGGGTAAACAAGGATAAACTATTCAACACTGGTGGGACGCAAACAAGGGGACACAGGTGTTAACTGAGTACCCACATGAGCCACAGAGACGTTAGAAGTAACTTTTTCAGTGTCAGAGTAGTTAACGGATGGAATGCATTAAGCAGTGATGTGGTGGAGGCTGACTCCATACACAGTTTCAAATGTAGATATGATTGAGCCCAGTAGGCTCAGGAATCTGTACACCAGTTGATTGACAGTTGAGAGGTGGGACCAAAGAACCATAGCTCAACCCCCGCATGCACAAATAGGTGAGTACACACACACACACGCGCGAACTAGTAGCCAACTGTCTAAATGGAGAGAGTTTATTGGTTGTAATTCTTATGGTCCCCGTTCGAATCCCGGTTGACGCAAGAGGAAATCGGCAGATATTCTTTTACCTGATTCACCTGTTCATCTAGCACAAATGTATCTATCAATGTAGACCTTTATTTATCTATTTATAATTGTCAATCCATCAATCTATCTTCCCATAAACCAACAATTTTTCATTATATACCCAGGTGATTCCCAGGTGATTAGACCTGCCCTAGGTCAATGGATCCAAGGTATCCATCCGTGGGCCTAACGGATTTCACCTCTTCCCCACTTTACTAGGAGTCATGCTAATTCCAGCAACCCAGAGAACCTTTCGATACAGAGGCAGCTACAGGAGGGGACCACATAAATTAGTGCCCTGTAGTTACGTAACCGTTCCGACAGGCTCGATCGCAATCAATCCAGATGAGAACACGTTCTCATCCGACTAGACCTCGCTGGAGTCGCTGTTTGTCTCAAATTTGGACCCTTTATTTATAGTTAGTATTTTTGGTGTATTAATTGATGTGTATAAATTTGTTAATGACTTAGGTAGAGTGATTTGGGGGGAGAGAGGGAGGGGGGGGTTGGCGTGAGTAGTGTATTATACGAGATCGTGCTTGGGTTAGTATTCACCTTGTTGTGCTTGCGAGGGTTGAGCTTTGCTCTTTCGGCCCAGCTCTCAACTGTCAATCAATCAATCAATCAACTATTACTAACTTGTAACTAACAAAAAATTTTCCACACACACACACACGGGACCAAAGAGCCAGAGCTCAACCCCCGCAAGCACAACTAGGTGAGTACACACACACACACACACACACACACACACACACACACACACACACACACACACACACACACACACACACACACACACACACACACACACACACAGGAAGCAGCCCATAACAGCTGTTTAAATCCCAGGTACCTATTTACTGCTATGTAACAGGAACAACAGGGTGAAAGAAACTGCCTAGTTTAGTTTCTGCCATCACTGGAGGATCGAACACGGACGCTAGGATTACGAGTTGAGAGCGCTGTCTACTCAGCTGTCAGGCCCCGTAGTGCGTGTACTCGTCAAAAACATAATTTGGGAGAGGTTAGGGGAAAGGAATGATGCTTCCTGGGTTGGGGAGTTGGTGTGGGGTTAGTCACTTGGTGGCCTTGGACCTGTGGGGGAGGGGGGCGAGGGGGTTGCCAGTTATGAATTTAATGATTGAATTTGTTAAGATAGGGTATTTATGTAAAAGACGCTGTGAATAGATAGTAACAAAAGTGTTCCTGACTGCTGTAAGGTAGTGAGTAACTGACTTGTATGTTAGAAAAATGAATGCTTACTAGAAAATTACCTTTTCTTTGAAAATATTTATTTGCAAAATAAGTACAAGTTATTTTGTAAACAAAATATGATTATTTTCCTTTAATAAACACACATGAACACAAATGGTCCTCGGGAGTCAGAGAGATTGAGAATGAACAGCAAAATAGTAACAAAAAAATGAGACAATGATGGGATACTATTTAATTCAAACATAAACCTGTTAAGTATGTAAATTACAGTACCCTAAACACGCGTTCACGTACATATGTCAATCAATTTACATAAATAAACATTCACTAATATGTTCCTTTAACAATGGACACATAGATAATTACCATACACGTGTCAGTCCAATTGCAGGTACACATAGACACACATAGCTGCACTTGTCTGTCGCTCCTGACAATAGTAAACATGTAACAAAAAATGTGACAATGATGGGACACTATGTCATTCAAACGTACACACGCTAACATTATAAATTACAGTAACACTAAACACGCGTACATGTATATATGTCATTCAATTTACATAAAAAAACATTCACTAATATGTTCCTTTTACAATTAACACACAGATAATTACCGTACACATGTCAGTCCAATTGCAGGTACACATAAACACACATAGCTGCACTTGTCTGTCACTCCTGACAATAGTATACATAGGTATACACACAAAACAGTCCTTTATCAACTAATGTGTGTGTGTGTGTGTGTGTATTTATTCCTTGTATTTATTATTTGTGTCTGCAAATTCGAGTTATTAGCTCTTGGACCCCGCCTTTCTAACAAATGTATTTTGCCTCTTTTATATCAACTACATTTATTTCTCACTAACACACACACACACACAGTGGAAACAGGAGGCCAGACACAGGATACAGAATAGGAGATGAAGAACTTAATGAAACGGACTGAGAGAAAGATCTAGGAGTTGATATCACACCAAACCTGTCTCCTGAAGCCCACATAAAAAGAAAAACGTCTGCGGCATATGCGAGACTGCCTAACATCAGAACAGCCTTCAGGAACCTGTGTAAGGAATCATTCAGAATCTTGTACACCACATATGTAAGACCAATCCTGGAGTATGCGGCCCCAGCATGGAGCCCGTATCTTGTCAAGCACAAGATGAAGCAGGAAAAAGTCCAAAGGTATGCCACTAGACTAGTCCCAGAACTAAGAGGCATGAGTTACGAGGAAAGGCTGCGGGAAATGCACCTTACGGCACTGGAAGACAGAAGAGTAAGGGGAGACATGATCACAACCTACACAACCCTCAGAGGAATCGATCGGGTAAACAAGGATAAACTATTCAACACTGGTGGGACGCAAACAAGGGGACACAGGTGTTAACTGAGTACCCACATGAGCCACAGAGACGTTAGAAGTAACTTTTTCAGTGTCAGAGTAGTTAACGGATGGAATGCATTAAGCAGTGATGTGGTGGAGGCTGACTCCATACACAGTTTCAAATGTAGATATGATTGAGCCCAGTAGGCTCAGGAATCTGTACACCAGTTGATTGACAGTTGAGAGGTGGGACCAAAGAACCATAGCTCAACCCCCGCATGCACAAATAGGTGAGTACACACACACACACGCGCGAACTAGTAGCCAACTGTCTAAATGGAGAGAGTTTATTGGTTGTAATTCTTATGGTCCCCGTTCGAATCCCGGTTGACGCAAGAGGAAATCGGCAGATATTCTTTTACCTGATTCACCTGTTCATCTAGCACAAATGTATCTATCAATGTAGACCTTTATTTATCTATTTATAATTGTCAATCCATCAATCTATCTTCCCATAAACCAACAATTTTTCATTATATACCCAGGTGATTCCCAGGTGATTAGACCTGCCCTAGGTCAATGGATCCAAGGTATCCATCCGTGGGCCTAACGGATTTCACCTCTTCCCCACTTTACTAGGAGTCATGCTAATTCCAGCAACCCAGAGAACCTTTCGATACAGAGGCAGCTACAGGAGGGGACCACATAAATTAGTGCCCTGTAGTTACGTAACCGTTCCGACAGGCTCGATCGCAATCAATCCAGATGAGAACACGTTCTCATCCGACTAGACCTCGCTGGAGTCGCTGTTTGTCTCAAATTTGGACCCTTTATTTATAGTTAGTATTTTTGGTGTATTAATTGATGTGTATAAATTTGTTAATGACTTAGGTAGAGTGATTTGGGGGGAGAGAGGGAGGGGGGGGTTGGCGTGAGTAGTGTATTATACGAGATCGTGCTTGGGTTAGTATTCACCTTGTTGTGCTTGCGAGGGTTGAGCTTTGCTCTTTCGGCCCAGCTCTCAACTGTCAATCAATCAATCAATCAACTATTACTAACTTGTAACTAACAAAAAATTTTCCACACACACACACACGGGACCAAAGAGCCAGAGCTCAACCCCCGCAAGCACAACTAGGTGAGTACACACACACACACACACACACACACACACACACACACACACACACACACACACACACACACACACACACACACACACACAGGAAGCAGCCCATAACAGCTGTTTAAATCCCAGGTACCTATTTACTGCTATGTAACAGGAACAACAGGGTGAAAGAAACTGCCTAGTTTAGTTTCTGCCATCACTGGAGGATCGAACACGGACGCTAGGATTACGAGTTGAGAGCGCTGTCTACTCAGCTGTCAGGCCCCGTAGTGCGTGTACTCGTCAAAAACATAATTTGGGAGAGGTTAGGGGAAAGGAATGATGCTTCCTGGGTTGGGGAGTTGGTGTGGGGTTAGTCACTTGGTGGCCTTGGACCTGTGGGGGAGGGGGGCGAGGGGGTTGCCAGTTATGAATTTAATGATTGAATTTGTTAAGATAGGGTATTTATGTAAAAGACGCTGTGAATAGATAGTAACAAAAGTGTTCCTGACTGCTGTAAGGTAGTGAGTAACTGACTTGTATGTTAGAAAAATGAATGCTTACTAGAAAATTACCTTTTCTTTGAAAATATTTATTTGCAAAATAAGTACAAGTTATTTTGTAAACAAAATATGATTATTTTCCTTTAATAAACACACATGAACACAAATGGTCCTCGGGAGTCAGAGAGATTGAGAATGAACAGCAAAATAGTAACAAAAAAATGAGACAATGATGGGATACTATTTAATTCAAACATAAACCTGTTAAGTATGTAAATTACAGTACCCTAAACACGCGTTCACGTACATATGTCAATCAATTTACATAAATAAACATTCACTAATATGTTCCTTTAACAATGGACACATAGATAATTACCATACACGTGTCAGTCCAATTGCAGGTACACATAGACACACATAGCTGCACTTGTCTGTCGCTCCTGACAATAGTAAACATGTAACAAAAAATGTGACAATGATGGGACACTATGTCATTCAAACGTACACACGCTAACATTATAAATTACAGTAACACTAAACACGCGTACATGTATATATGTCATTCAATTTACATAAAAAAACATTCACTAATATGTTCCTTTTACAATTAACACACAGATAATTACCGTACACATGTCAGTCCAATTGCAGGTACACATAAACACACATAGCTGCACTTGTCTGTCACTCCTGACAATAGTATACATAGGTATACACACAAAACAGTCCTTTATCAACTAATGTGTGTGTGTGTGTGTGTGTATTTATTCCTTGTATTTATTATTTGTGTCTGCAAATTCGAGTTATTAGCTCTTGGACCCCGCCTTTCTAACAAATGTATTTTGCCTCTTTTATATCAACTACATTTATTTCTCACTAACACACACACACACACAGTGGAAACAGGAGGCCAGACACAGGATACAGAATAGGAGATGAAGAACTTAATGAAACGGACTGAGAGAAAGATCTAGGAGTTGATATCACACCAAACCTGTCTCCTGAAGCCCACATAAAAAGAAAAACGTCTGCGGCATATGCGAGACTGCCTAACATCAGAACAGCCTTCAGGAACCTGTGTAAGGAATCATTCAGAATCTTGTACACCACATATGTAAGACCAATCCTGGAGTATGCGGCCCCAGCATGGAGCCCGTATCTTGTCAAGCACAAGATGAAGCAGGAAAAAGTCCAAAGGTATGCCACTAGACTAGTCCCAGAACTAAGAGGCATGAGTTACGAGGAAAGGCTGCGGGAAATGCACCTTACGGCACTGGAAGACAGAAGAGTAAGGGGAGACATGATCACAACCTACACAACCCTCAGAGGAATCGATCGGGTAAACAAGGATAAACTATTCAACACTGGTGGGACGCAAACAAGGGGACACAGGTGTTAACTGAGTACCCACATGAGCCACAGAGACGTTAGAAGTAACTTTTTCAGTGTCAGAGTAGTTAACGGATGGAATGCATTAAGCAGTGATGTGGTGGAGGCTGACTCCATACACAGTTTCAAATGTAGATATGATTGAGCCCAGTAGGCTCAGGAATCTGTACACCAGTTGATTGACAGTTGAGAGGTGGGACCAAAGAACCATAGCTCAACCCCCGCATGCACAAATAGGTGAGTACACACACACACACGCGCGAACTAGTAGCCAACTGTCTAAATGGAGAGAGTTTATTGGTTGTAATTCTTATGGTCCCCGTTCGAATCCCGGTTGACGCAAGAGGAAATCGGCAGATATTCTTTTACCTGATTCACCTGTTCATCTAGCACAAATGTATCTATCAATGTAGACCTTTATTTATCTATTTATAATTGTCAATCCATCAATCTATCTTCCCATAAACCAACAATTTTTCATTATATACCCAGGTGATTCCCAGGTGATTAGACCTGCCCTAGGTCAATGGATCCAAGGTATCCATCCGTGGGCCTAACGGATTTCACCTCTTCCCCACTTTACTAGGAGTCATGCTAATTCCAGCAACCCAGAGAACCTTTCGATACAGAGGCAGCTACAGGAGGGGACCACATAAATTAGTGCCCTGTAGTTACGTAACCGTTCCGACAGGCTCGATCGCAATCAATCCAGATGAGAACACGTTCTCATCCGACTAGACCTCGCTGGAGTCGCTGTTTGTCTCAAATTTGGACCCTTTATTTATAGTTAGTATTTTTGGTGTATTAATTGATGTGTATAAATTTGTTAATGACTTAGGTAGAGTGATTTGGGGGGAGAGAGGGAGGGGGGGGTTGGCGTGAGTAGTGTATTATACGAGATCGTGCTTGGGTTAGTATTCACCTTGTTGTGCTTGCGAGGGTTGAGCTTTGCTCTTTCGGCCCAGCTCTCAACTGTCAATCAATCAATCAATCAACTATTACTAACTTGTAACTAACAAAAAATTTTCCACACACACACACACGGGACCAAAGAGCCAGAGCTCAACCCCCGCAAGCACAACTAGGTGAGTACACACACACACACACACACACACACACACACACACACACACACACACACACACACACACACACACACACACACACACACAGGAAGCAGCCCATAACAGCTGTTTAAATCCCAGGTACCTATTTACTGCTATGTAACAGGAACAACAGGGTGAAAGAAACTGCCTAGTTTAGTTTCTGCCATCACTGGAGGATCGAACACGGACGCTAGGATTACGAGTTGAGAGCGCTGTCTACTCAGCTGTCAGGCCCCGTAGTGCGTGTACTCGTCAAAAACATAATTTGGGAGAGGTTAGGGGAAAGGAATGATGCTTCCTGGGTTGGGGAGTTGGTGTGGGGTTAGTCACTTGGTGGCCTTGGACCTGTGGGGGAGGGGGGCGAGGGGGTTGCCAGTTATGAATTTAATGATTGAATTTGTTAAGATAGGGTATTTATGTAAAAGACGCTGTGAATAGATAGTAACAAAAGTGTTCCTGACTGCTGTAAGGTAGTGAGTAACTGACTTGTATGTTAGAAAAATGAATGCTTACTAGAAAATTACCTTTTCTTTGAAAATATTTATTTGCAAAATAAGTACAAGTTATTTTGTAAACAAAATATGATTATTTTCCTTTAATAAACACACATGAACACAAATGGTCCTCGGGAGTCAGAGAGATTGAGAATGAACAGCAAAATAGTAACAAAAAAATGAGACAATGATGGGATACTATTTAATTCAAACATAAACCTGTTAAGTATGTAAATTACAGTACCCTAAACACGCGTTCACGTACATATGTCAATCAATTTACATAAATAAACATTCACTAATATGTTCCTTTAACAATGGACACATAGATAATTACCATACACGTGTCAGTCCAATTGCAGGTACACATAGACACACATAGCTGCACTTGTCTGTCGCTCCTGACAATAGTAAACATGTAACAAAAAATGTGACAATGATGGGACACTATGTCATTCAAACGTACACACGCTAACATTATAAATTACAGTAACACTAAACACGCGTACATGTATATATGTCATTCAATTTACATAAAAAAACATTCACTAATATGTTCCTTTTACAATTAACACACAGATAATTACCGTACACATGTCAGTCCAATTGCAGGTACACATAAACACACATAGCTGCACTTGTCTGTCACTCCTGACAATAGTATACATAGGTATACACACAAAACAGTCCTTTATCAACTAATGTGTGTGTGTGTGTGTGTGTATTTATTCCTTGTATTTATTATTTGTGTCTGCAAATTCGAGTTATTAGCTCTTGGACCCCGCCTTTCTAACAAATGTATTTTGCCTCTTTTATATCAACTACATTTATTTCTCACTAACACACACACACACACAGTGGAAACAGGAGGCCAGACACAGGATACAGAATAGGAGATGAAGAACTTAATGAAACGGACTGAGAGAAAGATCTAGGAGTTGATATCACACCAAACCTGTCTCCTGAAGCCCACATAAAAAGAAAAACGTCTGCGGCATATGCGAGACTGCCTAACATCAGAACAGCCTTCAGGAACCTGTGTAAGGAATCATTCAGAATCTTGTACACCACATATGTAAGACCAATCCTGGAGTATGCGGCCCCAGCATGGAGCCCGTATCTTGTCAAGCACAAGATGAAGCAGGAAAAAGTCCAAAGGTATGCCACTAGACTAGTCCCAGAACTAAGAGGCATGAGTTACGAGGAAAGGCTGCGGGAAATGCACCTTACGGCACTGGAAGACAGAAGAGTAAGGGGAGACATGATCACAACCTACACAACCCTCAGAGGAATCGATCGGGTAAACAAGGATAAACTATTCAACACTGGTGGGACGCAAACAAGGGGACACAGGTGTTAACTGAGTACCCACATGAGCCACAGAGACGTTAGAAGTAACTTTTTCAGTGTCAGAGTAGTTAACGGATGGAATGCATTAAGCAGTGATGTGGTGGAGGCTGACTCCATACACAGTTTCAAATGTAGATATGATTGAGCCCAGTAGGCTCAGGAATCTGTACACCAGTTGATTGACAGTTGAGAGGTGGGACCAAAGAACCATAGCTCAACCCCCGCATGCACAAATAGGTGAGTACACACACACACACGCGCGAACTAGTAGCCAACTGTCTAAATGGAGAGAGTTTATTGGTTGTAATTCTTATGGTCCCCGTTCGAATCCCGGTTGACGCAAGAGGAAATCGGCAGATATTCTTTTACCTGATTCACCTGTTCATCTAGCACAAATGTATCTATCAATGTAGACCTTTATTTATCTATTTATAATTGTCAATCCATCAATCTATCTTCCCATAAACCAACAATTTTTCATTATATACCCAGGTGATTCCCAGGTGATTAGACCTGCCCTAGGTCAATGGATCCAAGGTATCCATCCGTGGGCCTAACGGATTTCACCTCTTCCCCACTTTACTAGGAGTCATGCTAATTCCAGCAACCCAGAGAACCTTTCGATACAGAGGCAGCTACAGGAGGGGACCACATAAATTAGTGCCCTGTAGTTACGTAACCGTTCCGACAGGCTCGATCGCAATCAATCCAGATGAGAACACGTTCTCATCCGACTAGACCTCGCTGGAGTCGCTGTTTGTCTCAAATTTGGACCCTTTATTTATAGTTAGTATTTTTGGTGTATTAATTGATGTGTATAAATTTGTTAATGACTTAGGTAGAGTGATTTGGGGGGAGAGAGGGAGGGGGGGGTTGGCGTGAGTAGTGTATTATACGAGATCGTGCTTGGGTTAGTATTCACCTTGTTGTGCTTGCGAGGGTTGAGCTTTGCTCTTTCGGCCCAGCTCTCAACTGTCAATCAATCAATCAATCAACTATTACTAACTTGTAACTAACAAAAAATTTTCCACACACACACACACGGGACCAAAGAGCCAGAGCTCAACCCCCGCAAGCACAACTAGGTGAGTACACACACACACACACACACACACACACACACACACACACACACACACACACACACACACACACACACACACACACACAGGAAGCAGCCCATAACAGCTGTTTAAATCCCAGGTACCTATTTACTGCTATGTAACAGGAACAACAGGGTGAAAGAAACTGCCTAGTTTAGTTTCTGCCATCACTGGAGGATCGAACACGGACGCTAGGATTACGAGTTGAGAGCGCTGTCTACTCAGCTGTCAGGCCCCGTAGTGCGTGTACTCGTCAAAAACATAATTTGGGAGAGGTTAGGGGAAAGGAATGATGCTTCCTGGGTTGGGGAGTTGGTGTGGGGTTAGTCACTTGGTGGCCTTGGACCTGTGGGGGAGGGGGGCGAGGGGGTTGCCAGTTATGAATTTAATGATTGAATTTGTTAAGATAGGGTATTTATGTAAAAGACGCTGTGAATAGATAGTAACAAAAGTGTTCCTGACTGCTGTAAGGTAGTGAGTAACTGACTTGTATGTTAGAAAAATGAATGCTTACTAGAAAATTACCTTTTCTTTGAAAATATTTATTTGCAAAATAAGTACAAGTTATTTTGTAAACAAAATATGATTATTTTCCTTTAATAAACACACATGAACACAAATGGTCCTCGGGAGTCAGAGAGATTGAGAATGAACAGCAAAATAGTAACAAAAAAATGAGACAATGATGGGATACTATTTAATTCAAACATAAACCTGTTAAGTATGTAAATTACAGTACCCTAAACACGCGTTCACGTACATATGTCAATCAATTTACATAAATAAACATTCACTAATATGTTCCTTTAACAATGGACACATAGATAATTACCATACACGTGTCAGTCCAATTGCAGGTACACATAGACACACATAGCTGCACTTGTCTGTCGCTCCTGACAATAGTAAACATGAAACAAAAAATGTGACAATGATGGGACACTATGTCATTCAAACGTACACACGCTAACATTATAAATTACAGTAACACTAAACACGCGTACATGTATATATGTCATTCAATTTACATAAAAAAACATTCACTAATATGTTCCTTTTACAATTAACACACAGATAATTACCGTACACATGTCAGTCCAATTGCAGGTACACATAAACACACATAGCTGCACTTGTCTGTCACTCCTGACAATAGTATACATAGGTATACACACAAAACAGTCCTTTATCAACTAATGTGTGTGTGTGTGTGTGTGTATTTATTCCTTGTATTTATTATTTGTGTCTGCAAATTCGAGTTATTAGCTCTTGGACCCCGCCTTTCTAACAAATGTATTTTGCCTCTTTTATATCAACTACATTTATTTCTCACTAACACACACACACACACAGTGGAAACAGGAGGCCAGACACAGGATACAGAATAGGAGATGAAGAACTTAATGAAACGGACTGAGAGAAAGATCTAGGAGTTGATATCACACCAAACCTGTCTCCTGAAGCCCACATAAAAAGAAAAACGTCTGCGGCATATGCGAGACTGCCTAACATCAGAACAGCCTTCAGGAACCTGTGTAAGGAATCATTCAGAATCTTGTACACCACATATGTAAGACCAATCCTGGAGTATGCGGCCCCAGCATGGAGCCCGTATCTTGTCAAGCACAAGATGAAGCAGGAAAAAGTCCAAAGGTATGCCACTAGACTAGTCCCAGAACTAAGAGGCATGAGTTACGAGGAAAGGCTGCGGGAAATGCACCTTACGGCACTGGAAGACAGAAGAGTAAGGGGAGACATGATCACAACCTACACAACCCTCAGAGGAATCGATCGGGTAAACAAGGATAAACTATTCAACACTGGTGGGACGCAAACAAGGGGACACAGGTGTTAACTGAGTACCCACATGAGCCACAGAGACGTTAGAAGTAACTTTTTCAGTGTCAGAGTAGTTAACGGATGGAATGCATTAAGCAGTGATGTGGTGGAGGCTGACTCCATACACAGTTTCAAATGTAGATATGATTGAGCCCAGTAGGCTCAGGAATCTGTACACCAGTTGATTGACAGTTGAGAGGTGGGACCAAAGAACCATAGCTCAACCCCCGCATGCACAAATAGGTGAGTACACACACACACACGCGCGAACTAGTAGCCAACTGTCTAAATGGAGAGAGTTTATTGGTTGTAATTCTTATGGTCCCCGTTCGAATCCCGGTTGACGCAAGAGGAAATCGGCAGATATTCTTTTACCTGATTCACCTGTTCATCTAGCACAAATGTATCTATCAATGTAGACCTTTATTTATCTATTTATAATTGTCAATCCATCAATCTATCTTCCCATAAACCAACAATTTTTCATTATATACCCAGGTGATTCCCAGGTGATTAGACCTGCCCTAGGTCAATGGATCCAAGGTATCCATCCGTGGGCCTAACGGATTTCACCTCTTCCCCACTTTACTAGGAGTCATGCTAATTCCAGCAACCCAGAGAACCTTTCGATACAGAGGCAGCTACAGGAGGGGACCACATAAATTAGTGCCCTGTAGTTACGTAACCGTTCCGACAGGCTCGATCGCAATCAATCCAGATGAGAACACGTTCTCATCCGACTAGACCTCGCTGGAGTCGCTGTTTGTCTCAAATTTGGACCCTTTATTTATAGTTAGTATTTTTGGTGTATTAATTGATGTGTATAAATTTGTTAATGACTTAGGTAGAGTGATTTGGGGGGAGAGAGGGAGGGGGGGGTTGGCGTGAGTAGTGTATTATACGAGATCGTGCTTGGGTTAGTATTCACCTTGTTGTGCTTGCGAGGGTTGAGCTTTGCTCTTTCGGCCCAGCTCTCAACTGTCAATCAATCAATCAATCAACTATTACTAACTTGTAACTAACAAAAAATTTTCCACACACACACACACGGGACCAAAGAGCCAGAGCTCAACCCCCGCAAGCACAACTAGGTGAGTACACACACACACACACACACACACACACACACACACACACACACACACACACACACACACACACACACACACACACACAGGAAGCAGCCCATAACAGCTGTTTAAATCCCAGGTACCTATTTACTGCTATGTAACAGGAACAACAGGGTGAAAGAAACTGCCTAGTTTAGTTTCTGCCATCACTGGAGGATCGAACACGGACGCTAGGATTACGAGTTGAGAGCGCTGTCTACTCAGCTGTCAGGCCCCGTAGTGCGTGTACTCGTCAAAAACATAATTTGGGAGAGGTTAGGGGAAAGGAATGATGCTTCCTGGGTTGGGGAGTTGGTGTGGGGTTAGTCACTTGGTGGCCTTGGACCTGTGGGGGAGGGGGGCGAGGGGGTTGCCAGTTATGAATTTAATGATTGAATTTGTTAAGATAGGGTATTTATGTAAAAGACGCTGTGAATAGATAGTAACAAAAGTGTTCCTGACTGCTGTAAGGTAGTGAGTAACTGACTTGTATGTTAGAAAAATGAATGCTTACTAGAAAATTACCTTTTCTTTGAAAATATTTTTTTGCAAAATAAGTACAAGTTATTTTGTAAACAAAATATGATTATTTTCCTTTAATAAACACACATGAACACAAATGGTCCTCGGGAGTCAGAGAGATTGAGAATGAACAGCAAAATAGTAACAAAAAAATGAGACAATGATGGGATACTATTTAATTCAAACATAAACCTGTTAAGTATGTAAATTACAGTACCCTAAACACGCGTTCACGTACATATGTCAATCAATTTACATAAATAAACATTCACTAATATGTTCCTTTAACAATGGACACATAGATAATTACCATACACGTGTCAGTCCAATTGCAGGTACACATAGACACACATAGCTGCACTTGTCTGTCGCTCCTGACAATAGTAAACATGTAACAAAAAATGTGACAATGATGGGACACTATGTCATTCAAACGTACACACGCTAACATTATAAATTACAGTAACACTAAACACGCGTACATGTATATATGTCATTCAATTTACATAAAAAAACATTCACTAATATGTTCCTTTTACAATTAACACACAGATAATTACCGTACACATGTCAGTCCAATTGCAGGTACACATAAACACACATAGCTGCACTTGTCTGTCACTCCTGACAATAGTATACATAGGTATACACACAAAACAGTCCTTTATCAACTAATGTGTGTGTGTGTGTGTGTGTATTTATTCCTTGTATTTATTATTTGTGTCTGCAAATTCGAGTTATTAGCTCTTGGACCCCGCCTTTCTAACAAATGTATTTTGCCTCTTTTATATCAACTACATTTATTTCTCACTAACACACACACACACACAGTGGAAACAGGAGGCCAGACACAGGATACAGAATAGGAGATGAAGAACTTAATGAAACGGACTGAGAGAAAGATCTAGGAGTTGATATCACACCAAACCTGTCTCCTGAAGCCCACATAAAAAGAAAAACGTCTGCGGCATATGCGAGACTGCCTAACATCAGAACAGCCTTCAGGAACCTGTGTAAGGAATCATTCAGAATCTTGTACACCACATATGTAAGACCAATCCTGGAGTATGCGGCCCCAGCATGGAGCCCGTATCTTGTCAAGCACAAGATGAAGCAGGAAAAAGTCCAAAGGTATGCCACTAGACTAGTCCCAGAACTAAGAGGCATGAGTTACGAGGAAAGGCTGCGGGAAATGCACCTTACGGCACTGGAAGACAGAAGAGTAAGGGGAGACATGATCACAACCTACACAACCCTCAGAGGAATCGATCGGGTAAACAAGGATAAACTATTCAACACTGGTGGGACGCAAACAAGGGGACACAGGTGTTAACTGAGTACCCACATGAGCCACAGAGACGTTAGAAGTAACTTTTTCAGTGTCAGAGTAGTTAACGGATGGAATGCATTAAGCAGTGATGTGGTGGAGGCTGACTCCATACACAGTTTCAAATGTAGATATGATTGAGCCCAGTAGGCTCAGGAATCTGTACACCAGTTGATTGACAGTTGAGAGGTGGGACCAAAGAACCATAGCTCAACCCCCGCATGCACAAATAGGTGAGTACACACACACACACGCGCGAACTAGTAGCCAACTGTCTAAATGGAGAGAGTTTATTGGTTGTAATTCTTATGGTCCCCGTTCGAATCCCGGTTGACGCAAGAGGAAATCGGCAGATATTCTTTTACCTGATTCACCTGTTCATCTAGCACAAATGTATCTATCAATGTAGACCTTTATTTATCTATTTATAATTGTCAATCCATCAATCTATCTTCCCATAAACCAACAATTTTTCATTATATACATCTATCTTACTATGTATCCGTCCATCTACTCGACTGTTTATCCATCCATCTACTCATCTGTCTTTTCATCCATCAACTCATCTATGGATCCGTCTATCCGTCAATGTATATATTTATCAATCAACGTATCCATCCATACATCTATCTATTACTATTTATATCTATCTCTCTATCTATTTGTATCCGTCGATCCTACTAACTCATTTTCCATTAATCTATCCATTTATCATTCTACTCATCTATCAATCTATTTATTCATCTACTTCTCTTTCCATCTATCCATCTACTCATCTATCTAACCATTAATCTATCTACATCCTCCCCACTCCGTCTCCTATCGTTTTCCCAAACTCCCTCCTCCCGTACCGGCTCCTTCTTTTTTCCACCCTCCCGTAATCCTGCTCATCCTCCCTCCTTCTGCCCTTCCCATACCCGCCCCTATTCCATCCCGCCCTTCCCATCGTCTTAACTCTCGGGGCAGTTCTTTACCTTCGTTCTCACTCCTTCCGCCGTTTCTCACTCTCGCCCTCCTTACTGTCTTCCTTCCCTCCCTCCCTCCCGCTGCTAGTCCTTCCCTTCTTACCCTTCCCATAGTCCTCCCTCCCAGCACCAGTCCTTCCCATTGTCCTCTTACCTCCCCCAGTGCCTCCTTCACTCCCTCTTCATCCCTCTTTCACCTCACCTACACCTCTTCCCCTGTTCTCCCTCTTTATACCACCTCTAAATCTCCCGCCCCCCCCACCGGCTTTGTACCTCTTCCCTCTCACAAAAATTAGGATCAATAGGACCAAAATTAAACTACTTTATGTGTTTAATTTAAGGAAATCATTTTTTCTGATTACGAAAAAGTCTTCAACCATCTCCAGTAATAATTCACAATTAACCTTAATTGAATCAACAGGGAGAGAGGGGGGGAGGGGTGAGAATAAATAATAATTATTCCAAAATACTTAATACTTTAACTAATGTCTACACCTACCATCCTATGTCCGTTCCCTACCTCAGACCATTTCCCCTCTAATTTGGTAAAAATAAGCCTTAATAATATAATACTAAATATATTCAAAAAAATCTGTGGATAGCTACAGCCTCCAGCATATATATATATATATATATATATATATATATATATATATATATATATATATATATATATATATATATATATATATATATATATATATATATATATATATATATATATATATATATATATATATATATATATATATATATAAGCCCATAAGCAATCCAGTTGGGATCGCCCCATTGCCGACAAAGTAGCTCCAACATTACTGTAGGCTGTGACAACACCACATGCTACTGCCCGACTTAGAGCTGTAGCAGCTCCCCATGCCCGGGACTTGCTATTAGCAACCCCCAATATCTGCTACTAGCACTCGTCTCACCACAGGCCCTCTGAATGGCTGTGGCTCTCCGCCTCACTGCCCGAATCCACACCGAATACAGGGGTTTTGGTGGCGAGGCAGTGGCCGACAGGTACGGACGACATGGCCTTCTCTGCCAAAGGACAGGAGGATGGCATGCAAGACACAGCGATGTTAACGACATTATAAAGAGAAGCCTTATCACGGAAGGTTGTCCAGCAGAGAGAGAGTCCCGTTCCCTATTGCCCCGCAACTCTGATGAGCCTGTTGGTCGCCCAGATGGGATCACGGTGAACCCCTGGAAGAATAGTAGACAGTTGGTGTGGGACTACACTTGCGTTTCAACTTTAGTCAACACCTATGTTAACTTCAGTGCTGTTCAGGCAGGAGGTTCTGCCAATCACTGGGAAGCAGCCAAGTCACATAAAAACGGAGACCTTGATCACTACTACAATTTTGTCCCCATTGCCTCAGAGACACTTGGTGCCTGGGGTAAAAGTGCTGCAAGTTTTTTGAAGGAGCTGGGGTCCAAGCTAATTGAAACAACTAGAGACCCTACAGCCGTCAGTTTTCTCTTTCAGCGCCTTAGTGTGGAGATCCAGAGTGGAATTGCTCACAGCATCCATGCTTCCTGCCCGCAATCCGAGGAGCTGGATGAGCTGGGGAGTTGTAATATAAATATTATGATTAAATTGTATTTATTTTTTCGTTTCGTTGCCTTATTTATCATTAATTTTTAAATTTTCGGTATAAAAATTTATTTTTGTGTCTATGGATGTCTGTCTGTGTGTTTGTTTGAGTGTCCCTGTGAGTGTTTGTCCGGTTATACCTGTGGGTCCACGAGGCCATCTGTGTCCCCTCAGATGGTCTCCCTTATCACAGTTTTTGTCTATAGATGTGTGTCTGTGTGAGTGTTCGGGTGAGTGTGTGTCCGGTTATACCTGTGAGTCCACGAGGCCATCTGTGTCCCCTCAGATGGTCTCCCTTATCACACTTTTTGTCTATAGATGTGTGTCTGTGTGAGTGTTCGGGTGAGTGTGTGTCCGGTTATACCTATGAGTCCACGAGGCCATCTGTGTCCCCTCAGATGGTCTTCTTTATCACAGTTTGTGTCTATGGATGCAGGCGATGAGTCACAATAACGCGGCTAAAGTATGTTGACCAGACCACACACTAGAAGTTGAAGGAACGACGACGTTTCGGTAAGTCCTTGACCATTCTCAAGTCGACTGAGAATGTGTCTATGGATGTGTGTCTGGGTGAGTGTCCCTGTGAGTGTCCGGGTGAGTGTGTGTGTTCGGTTATACCTGTGGGTCCACGAGGCAATCTGTGTTCCCTCAGATGGTCTTCCTTATCACAGTTTGTGTCTATGGATGTGTGTCTGAGTGAGTGTCCCTGTGAGTGTCCTGGTGAGTGTGTGTGTGTGTGAGTGTCCGGGTTTATGTGTAGTTTGGTTTCTGGAACCATTTGTGTCCCTCCCTTCAACTCTTTTCCCTTATTCCCACCGTGGGTTCGAATCCCAGGTGATTAGACCTGCCCTAGGTCAATGGATCCAAGGTATCCATCCGTGGGCCTAACGGATTTCACCTCTTCCCCACTTTACTAGGAGTCAGGCTAATTCCAGCAACCCAGAGAACCTTTCGATACAGAGGCAGCTACAGGAGGGGACCACATAAATTAGTGCCCTGTAGTTACGTAACCGTTCCGACAGGCTCGATCGCAATCTATCCAGATGAGAACACGTTCTCATCCGACTAGACCTCGCTGGAGTCGCTGTTTGTCTCAAATTTGGACCCTTTATTTATAGTTAGTATTTTTGGTGTATTAATTGATGTGTATTAATTTGTTAATGACTTAGGTAGAGTGATTTGGGGGGAGAGAGGGAGGGGGGGGTTGGCGTGAGTAGTGTATTATACGAGATCGTGCTTGGGTTAGTATTCACCTTGTTGTGCTTGCGAGGGTTGAGCTTTGCTCTTTCGGCCCAGCTCTCAACTGTCAATCAATCAATCAATCAACTATTACTAACTTGTAACTAACAAAAAATTTTCCACACACACACACACGGGATCAAAGAGCCAGAGCTCAACCCCCGCAAGCACAACTAGGTGAGTACACACACACACACACACACACACACACACACACACACACACACACACACACACACACACACACACACACACACACACACACAGGAAGCAGCCCATAACAGCTGTTTAAATCCCAGGTACCTATTTACTGCTATGTAACAGGAACAACAGGGTGAAAGAAACTGCCTAGTTTAGTTTCTGCCATCACTGGAGGATCGAACACGGACGCTAGGATTACGAGTTGAGAGCGCTGTCTACTCAGCTGTCAGGCCCCGTAGTGCGTGTACTCGTCAAAAACATAATTTGGGAGAGGTTAGGGGAAAGGAATGATGCTTCCTGGGTTGGGGAGTTGGTGTGGGGTTAGTCACTTGGTGGCCTTGGACCTGTGGGGGAGGGGGGCGAGGGGGTTGCCAGTTATGAATTTAATGATTGAATTTGTTAAGATAGGGTATTTATGTAAAAGACGCTGTGAATAGATAGTAACAAAAGTGTTCCTGACTGCTGTAAGGTAGTGAGTAACTGACTTGTATGTTAGAAAAATGAATGCTTACTAGAAAATTACCTTTTCTTTGAAAATATTTTTTTGCAAAATAAGTACAAGTTATTTTGTAAACAAAATATGATTATTTTCCTTTAATAAACACACATGAACACAAATGGTCCTCGGGAGTCAGAGAGATTGAGAATGAACAGCAAAATAGTAACAAAAAAATGAGACAATGATGGGATACTATTTAATTCAAACATAAACCTGTTAAGTATGTAAATTACAGTACCCTAAACACGCGTTCACGTACATATGTCAATCAATTTACATAAATAAACATTCACTAATATGTTCCTTTAACAATGGACACATAGATAATTACCATACACGTGTCAGTCCAATTGCAGGTACACATAGACACACATAGCTGCACTTGTCTGTCGCTCCTGACAATAGTAAACATGTAACAAAAAATGTGACAATGATGGGACACTATGTCATTCAAACGTACACACGCTAACATTATAAATTACAGTAACACTAAACACGCGTACATGTATATATGTCATTCAATTTACATAAAAAAACATTCACTAATATGTTCCTTTTACAATTAACACACAGATAATTACCGTACACATGTCAGTCCAATTGCAGGTACACATAAACACACATAGCTGCACTTGTCTGTCACTCCTGACAATAGTATACATAGGTATACACACAAAACAGTCCTTTATCAACTAATGTGTGTGTGTGTGTGTGTGTATTTATTCCTTGTATTTATTATTTGTGTCTGCAAATTCGAGTTATTAGCTCTTGGACCCCGCCTTTCTAACAAATGTATTTTGCCTCTTTTATATCAACTACATTTATTTCTCACTAACACACACACACACACAGTGGAAACAGGAGGCCAGACACAGGATACAGAATAGGAGATGAAGAACTTAATGAAACGGACTGAGAGAAAGATCTAGGAGTTGATATCACACCAAACCTGTCTCCTGAAGCCCACATAAAAAGAAAAACGTCTGCGGCATATGCGAGACTGCCTAACATCAGAACAGCCTTCAGGAACCTGTGTAAGGAATCATTCAGAATCTTGTACACCACATATGTAAGACCAATCCTGGAGTATGCGGCCCCAGCATGGAGCCCGTATCTTGTCAAGCACAAGATGAAGCAGGAAAAAGTCCAAAGGTATGCCACTAGACTAGTCCCAGAACTAAGAGGCATGAGTTACGAGGAAAGGCTGCGGGAAATGCACCTTACGGCACTGGAAGACAGAAGAGTAAGGGGAGACATGATCACAACCTACACAACCCTCAGAGGAATCGATCGGGTAAACAAGGATAAACTATTCAACACTGGTGGGACGCAAACAAGGGGACACAGGTGTTAACTGAGTACCCACATGAGCCACAGAGACGTTAGAAGTAACTTTTTCAGTGTCAGAGTAGTTAACGGATGGAATGCATTAAGCAGTGATGTGGTGGAGGCTGACTCCATACACAGTTTCAAATGTAGATATGATTGAGCCCAGTAGGCTCAGGAATCTGTACACCAGTTGATTGACAGTTGAGAGGTGGGACCAAAGAACCATAGCTCAACCCCCGCATGCACAAATAGGTGAGTACACACACACACACGCGCGAACTAGTAGCCAACTGTCTAAATGGAGAGAGTTTATTGGTTGTAATTCTTATGGTCCCCGTTCGAATCCCGGTTGACGCAAGAGGAAATCGGCAGATATTCTTTTACCTGATTCACCTGTTCATCTAGCACAAATGTATCTATCAATGTAGACCTTTATTTATCTATTTATAATTGTCAATCCATCAATCTATCTTCCCATAAACCAACAATTTTTCATTATATACCCAGGTGATTCCCAGGTGATTAGACCTGCCCTAGGTCAATGGATCCAAGGTATCCATCCGTGGGCCTAACGGATTTCACCTCTTCCCCACTTTACTAGGAGTCATGCTAATTCCAGCAACCCAGAGAACCTTTCGATACAGAGGCAGCTATAGGAGGGGACCACATAAATTAGTGCCCTGTAGTTACGTAACCGTTCCGACAGGCTCGATCGCAATCAATCCAGATGAGAACACGTTCTCATCCGACTAGACCTCGCTGGAGTCGCTGTTTGTCTCAAATTTGGACCCTTTATTTATAGTTAGTATTTTTGGTGTATTAATTGATGTGTATAAATTTGTTAATGACTTAGGTAGAGTGATTTGGGGGGAGAGAGGGAGGGGGGGGTTGGCGTGAGTAGTGTATTATACGAGATCGTGCTTGGGTTAGTATTCACCTTGTTGTGCTTGCGAGGGTTGAGCTTTGCTCTTTCGGCCCAGCTCTCAACTGTCAATCAATCAATCAATCAACTATTACTAACTTGTAACTAACAAAAAATTTTCCACACACACACACACGGGACCAAAGAGCCAGAGCTCAACCCCCGCAAGCACAACTAGGTGAGTACACACACACACACACACACACACACACACACACACACACACACACACACACACACACACACACACACACACACAGGAAGCAGCCCATAACAGCTGTTTAAATCCCAGGTACCTATTTACTGCTATGTAACAGGAACAACAGGGTGAAAGAAACTGCCTAGTTTAGTTTCTGCCATCACTGGAGGATCGAACACGGACGCTAGGATTACGAGTTGAGAGCGCTGTCTACTCAGCTGTCAGGCCCCGTAGTGCGTGTACTCGTCAAAAACATAATTTGGGAGAGGTTAGGGGAAAGGAATGATGCTTCCTGGGTTGGGGAGTTGGTGTGGGGTTAGTCACTTGGTGGCCTTGGACCTGTGGGGGAGGGGGGCGAGGGGGTTGCCAGTTATGAATTTAATGATTGAATTTGTTAAGATAGGGTATTTATGTAAAAGACGCTGTGAATAGATAGTAACAAAAGTGTTCCTGACTGCTGTAAGGTAGTGAGTAACTGACTTGTATGTTAGAAAAATGAATGCTTACTAGAAAATTACCTTTTCTTTGAAAATATTTTTTTGCAAAATAAGTACAAGTTATTTTGTAAACAAAATATGATTATTTTCCTTTAATAAACACACATGAACACAAATGGTCCTCGGGAGTCAGAGAGATTGAGAATGAACAGCAAAATAGTAACAAAAAAATGAGACAATGATGGGATACTATTTAATTCAAACATAAACCTGTTAAGTATGTAAATTACAGTACCCTAAACACGCGTTCACGTACATATGTCAATCAATTTACATAAATAAACATTCACTAATATGTTCCTTTAACAATGGACACATAGATAATTACCATACACGTGTCAGTCCAATTGCAGGTACACATAGACACACATAGCTGCACTTGTCTGTCGCTCCTGACAATAGTAAACATGTAACAAAAAATGTGACAATGATGGGACACTATGTCATTCAAACGTACACACGCTAACATTATAAATTACAGTAACACTAAACACGCGTACATGTATATATGTCATTCAATTTACATAAAAAAACATTCACTAATATGTTCCTTTTACAATTAACACACAGATAATTACCGTACACATGTCAGTCCAATTGCAGGTACACATAAACACACATAGCTGCACTTGTCTGTCACTCCTGACAATAGTATACATAGGTATACACACAAAACAGTCCTTTATCAACTAATGTGTGTGTGTGTGTGTGTGTATTTATTCCTTGTATTTATTATTTGTGTCTGCAAATTCGAGTTATTAGCTCTTGGACCCCGCCTTTCTAACAAATGTATTTTGCCTCTTTTATATCAACTACATTTATTTCTCACTAACACACACACACACACAGTGGAAACAGGAGGCCAGACACAGGATACAGAATAGGAGATGAAGAACTTAATGAAACGGACTGAGAGAAAGATCTAGGAGTTGATATCACACCAAACCTGTCTCCTGAAGCCCACATAAAAAGAAAAACGTCTGCGGCATATGCGAGACTGCCTAACATCAGAACAGCCTTCAGGAACCTGTGTAAGGAATCATTCAGAATCTTGTACACCACATATGTAAGACCAATCCTGGAGTATGCGGCCCCAGCATGGAGCCCGTATCTTGTCAAGCACAAGATGAAGCAGGAAAAAGTCCAAAGGTATGCCACTAGACTAGTCCCAGAACTAAGAGGCATGAGTTACGAGGAAAGGCTGCGGGAAATGCACCTTACGGCACTGGAAGACAGAAGAGTAAGGGGAGACATGATCACAACCTACACAACCCTCAGAGGAATCGATCGGGTAAACAAGGATAAACTATTCAACACTGGTGGGACGCAAACAAGGGGACACAGGTGTTAACTGAGTACCCACATGAGCCACAGAGACGTTAGAAGTAACTTTTTCAGTGTCAGAGTAGTTAACGGATGGAATGCATTAAGCAGTGATGTGGTGGAGGCTGACTCCATACACAGTTTCAAATGTAGATATGATTGAGCCCAGTAGGCTCAGGAATCTGTACACCAGTTGATTGACAGTTGAGAGGTGGGACCAAAGAACCATAGCTCAACCCCCGCATGCACAAATAGGTGAGTACACACACACACACGCGCGAACTAGTAGCCAACTGTCTAAATGGAGAGAGTTTATTGGTTGTAATTCTTATGGTCCCCGTTCGAATCCCGGTTGACGCAAGAGGAAATCGGCAGATATTCTTTTACCTGATTCACCTGTTCATCTAGCACAAATGTATCTATCAATGTAGACCTTTATTTATCTATTTATAATTGTCAATCCATCAATCTATCTTCCCATAAACCAACAATTTTTCATTATATACATCTATCTTACTATGTATCCGTCCATCTACTCGACTGTTTATCCATCCATCTACTCATCTGTCTTTTCATCCATCAACTCATCTATGGATCCGTCTATCCGTCAATGTATATATTTATCAATCAACGTATCCATCCATATATCTATCTATTACTATTTATATCTATCTCTCTATCTATTTGTATCCGTCGATCCTACTAACTCATTTTCCATTAATCTATCCATTTATCATTCTACTCATCTATCAATCTATTTATTCATCTACTTCTCTTTCCATCTATCCATCTACTCATCTATCTAACCATTAATCTATCTACATCCTCCCCACTCCGTCTCCTATCGTTTTCCCAAACTCCCTCCTCCCGTACCGGCTCCTTCTTTTTTCCACCCTCCCGTAACCCTGCTCATCCTCCCTCCTTCTGCCCTTCCCATACCCGCCCCTTTTCCATCCCGCCCTTCCCATCGTCTTAACTCTCGGGGCAGTTCTTTACCTTCGTTCTCACTCCTTCCGCCGTTTCTCACTCTCGCCCTCCTTACTGTCTTCCTTCCCTCCCTCCCTCCCGCTGCTAGTCCTTCCCTTCTTACCCTTCCCATAGTCCTCCCTCCCAGCACCAGTCCTTCCCATTGTCCTCTTACCTCCCCCAGTGCCTCCTTCACTCCCTCTTCATCCCTCTTTCACCTCACCTACACCTCTTCCCCTGTTCTCCCTCTTTATACCACCTCTAAATCTCCCGCCCCCCCCACCGGCTTTGTACCTCTTCCCTCTCACAAAAATTAGGATCAATAGGACCAAAATTAAACTACTTTATGTGTTTAATTTAAGGAAATCATTTTTTCTGATTACGAAAAAGTCTTCAACCATCTCCAGTAATAATTCACAATTAACCTTAATTGAATCAACAGGGAGAGAGGGGGGGAGGGGTGAGAATAAATAATAATTATTCCAAAATACTTAATACTTTAACTAATGTCTACACCTACCATCCTATGTCCGTTCCCTACCTCAGACCATTTCCCCTCTAATTTGGTAAAAATAAGCCTTAATAATGTAATACTAAACATATTCAAAAAAATCTGTGGATAGCTACAGCCTCCAGCATATATATATATATATATATATATATATATATATATATATATATATATATATATATATATATATATATATATATATATATATATATATATATATATATATATATATAAATATATATATATATATATATATATATATATATATATATATATATATAAGCCCATAAGCAATCCAGTTGGGATCGCCCCATTGCCGACAAAGTAGCTCCAACATTACTGTAGGCTGTGACAACACCACATGCTACTGCCCGACTTAGAGCTGTAGCAGCTCCCCATGCCCGGGACTTGCTATTAGCAACCCCCAATATCAGCTACTAGCACTCGTCTCACCACAGGCCCTCTGAATGGCTGTGGCTCTCCGCCTCACTGCCCGAATCCACACCGAATACAGGGGTTTTGGTGGCGAGGCAGTGGCCGACAGGTACGGACGACATGGCCTTCTCTGCCAAAGGACAGGAGGATGGCATGCAAGACACAGCGATGTTAACGACATTATAAAGAGAAGCCTTATCACGGAAGGTTGTCCAGCAGAGAGAGAGTCCCGTTCCCTATTGCCCCGCAACTCTGATGAGCCTGTTGGTCGCCCAGATGGGATCACGGTGAACCCCTGGAAGAATAGTAGACAGTTGGTGTGGGACTACACTTGCGTTTCAACTTTAGTCAACACCTATGTTAACTTCAGTGCTGTTCAGGCAGGAGGTGCTGCCAATCACTGGGAAGCAGCCAAGTCACACAAAAACGGAGACCTTGATCACTACTACAATTTTGTCCCCATTGCCTCAGAGACACTTGGTGCCTGGGGTAAAAGTGCTGCAAGTTTTTTGAAGGAGCTGGGGTCCAAGCTAATTGAAACAACTAGAGACCCTACAGCCGTCAGTTTTCTCTTTCAGCGCCTTAGTGTGGAGATCCAGAGTGGAATTGCTCACAGCATCCATGCTTCCTGCCCGCAATCCGAGGAGCTGGATGAGCTGGGGAGTTGTAATATAAATATTATGATTAAATTGTATTTATTTTTTCGTTTCGTTGCCTTATTTATCATTAATTTTTAAATTTTCGGTATAAAAATTTATTTTTGTGTCTATGGATGTCTGTCTGTGTGTTTGTTTGAGTGTCCCTGTGAGTGTTTGTCCGGTTATACCTGTGGGTCCACGAGGCCATCTGTGTCCCCTCAGATGGTCTCCCTTATCACAGTTTTTGTCTATAGATGTGTGTCTGTGTGAGTGTTCGGGTGAGTGTGTGTCCGGTTATACCTGTGAGTCCACGAGGCCATCTGTGTCCCCTCAGATGGTCTCCCTTATCACACTTTTTGTCTATAGATGTGTGTCTGTGTGAGTGTTCGGGTGAGTGTGTGTCCGGTTATACCTATGAGTCCACGAGGCCATCTGTGTCCCCTCAGATGGTCTTCTTTATCACAGTTTGTGTCTATGGATGCAGGCGATGAGTCACAATAACGCGGCTAAAGTATGTTGACCAGACCACACACTAGAAGTTGAAGGAACGACGACGTTTCGGTAAGTCCTTGACCATTCTCAAGTCGACTGAGAATGTGTCTATGGATGTGTGTCTGGGTGAGTGTCCCTGTGAGTGTCCGGGTGAGTGTGTGTGTTCGGTTATACCTGTGGGTCCACGAGGCAATCTGTGTTCCCTCAGATGGTCTTCCTTATCACAGTTTGTGTCTATGGATGTGTGTCTGAGTGAGTGTCCCTGTGAGTGTCCTGGTGAGTGTGTGTGTGTGTGAGTGTCCGGGTTTATGTGTAGTTTGGTTTCTGGAACCATTTGTGTCCCTCCCTTCAACTCTTTTCCCTTATTCCCACCGTGGGTTCGAATCCCAGGTGATTAGACCTGCCCTAGGTCAATGGATCCAAGGTATCCATCCGTGGGCCTAACGGATTTCACCTCTTCCCCACTTTACTAGGAGTCAGGCTAATTCCAGCAACCCAGAGAACCTTTCGATACAGAGGCAGCTACAGGAGGGGACCACATAAATTAGTGCCCTGTAGTTACGTAACCGTTCCGACAGGCTCGATCGCAATCAATCCAGATGAGAACACGTTCTCATCCGACTAGACCTCGCTGGAGTCGCTGTTTGTCTCAAATTTGGACCCTTTATTTATAGTTAGTATTTTTGGTGTATTAATTGATGTGTATTAATTTGTTAATGACTTAGGTAGAGTGATTTGGGGGGAGAGAGGGAGGGGGGGGTTGGCGTGAGTAGTGTATTATACGAGATCGTGCTTGGGTTAGTATTCACCTTGTTGTGCTTGCGAGGGTTGAGCTTTGCTCTTTCGGCCCAGCTCTCAACTGTCAATCAATCAATCAATCAACTATTACTAACTTGTAACTAACAAAAAATTTTCCACACACACACACACGGGACCAAAGAGCCAGAGCTCAACCCCCGCAAGCACAACTAGGTGAGTACACACACACACACACACACACACACACACACACACACACACACACACACACACACACACACACACACACACACACACACACACACAGGAAGCAGCCCATAACAGCTGTTTAAATCCCAGGTACCTATTTACTGCTATGTAACAGGAACAACAGGGTGAAAGAAACTGCCTAGTTTAGTTTCTGCCATCACTGGAGGATCGAACACGGACGCTAGGATTACGAGTTGAGAGCGCTGTCTACTCAGCTGTCAGGCCCCGTAGTGCGTGTACTCGTCAAAAACATAATTTGGGAGAGGTTAGGGGAAAGGAATGATGCTTCCTGGGTTGGGGAGTTGGTGTGGGGTTAGTCACTTGGTGGCCTTGGACCTGTGGGGGAGGGGGGCGAGGGGGTTGCCAGTTATGAATTTAATGATTGAATTTGTTAAGATAGGGTATTTATGTAAAAGACGCTGTGAATAGATAGTAACAAAAGTGTTCCTGACTGCTGTAAGGTAGTGAGTAACTGACTTGTATGTTAGAAAAATGAATGCTTACTAGAAAATTACCTTTTCTTTGAAAATATTTTTTTGCAAAATAAGTACAAGTTATTTTGTAAACAAAATATGATTATTTTCCTTTAATAAACACACATGAACACAAATGGTCCTCGGGAGTCAGAGAGATTGAGAATGAACAGCAAAATAGTAACAAAAAAATGAGACAATGATGGGATACTATTTAATTCAAACATAAACCTGTTAAGTATGTAAATTACAGTACCCTAAACACGCTTTCACGTACATATGTCAATCAATTTACATAAATAAACATTCACTAATATGTTCCTTTAACAATGGACACATAGATAATTACCATACACGTGTCAGTCCAATTGCAGGTACACATAGACACACATAGCTGCACTTGTCTGTCGCTCCTGACAATAGTAAACATGTAACAAAAAATGTGACAATGATGGGACACTATGTCATTCAAACGTACACACGCTAACATTATAAATTACAGTAACACTAAACACGCGTACATGTATATATGTCATTCAATTTACATAAAAAAACATTCACTAATATGTTCCTTTTACAATTAACACACAGATAATTACCGTACACATGTCAGTCCAATTGCAGGTACACATAAACACACATAGCTGCACTTGTCTGTCACTCCTGACAATAGTATACATAGGTATACACACAAAACAGTCCTTTATCAACTAATGTGTGTGTGTGTGTGTGTGTGTGTGTATTTATTCCTTGTATATATTATTTGTGTCTGCAAATTCGAGTTATTAGCTCTTGGACCCCGCCTTTCTAACAAATGTATTTTGCCTCTTTTATATCAACTACATTTATTTCTCACTAACACACACACACACACAGTGGAAACAGGAGGCCAGACACAGGATACAGAATAGGAGATGAAGAACTTAATGAAACGGACTGAGAGAAAGATCTAGGAGTTGATATCACACCAAACCTGTCTCCTGAAGCCCACATAAAAGAAAAACGTCTGCGGCATATGCGAGACTGCCTAACATCAGAACAGCCTTCAGGAACCTGTGTAAGGAATCATTCAGAATCTTGTACACCACATATGTAAGACCAATCCTGGAGTATGCGGCCCCAGCATGGAGCCCGTATCTTGTCAAGCACAAGATGAAGCAGGAAAAGTCCAAAGGTATGCCACTAGACTAGTCCCAGAACTAAGAGGCATGAGTTACGAGGAAAGGCTGCGGGAAATGCACCTTACGGCACTGGAAGACAGAAGAGTAAGGGGAGACATGATCACAACCTACACAACCCTCAGAGGAATCGATCGGGTAAACAAGGATAAACTATTCAACACTGGTGGGACGCAAACAAGGGGACACAGGTGTTAACTGAGTACCCACATGAGCCACAGAGACGTTAGAAGTAACTTTTTCAGTGTCAGAGTAGTTAACGGATGGAATGCATTAAGCAGTGATGTGGTGGAGGCTGACTCCATACACAGTTTCAAATGTAGATATGATTGAGCCCAGTAGGCTCAGGAATCTGTACACCAGTTGATTGACAGTTGAGAGGTGGGACCAAAGAACCATAGCTCAACCCCCGCATGCACAAATAGGTGAGTACACACACACACACGCGCGAACTAGTAGCCAACTGTCTAAATGGAGAGAGTTTATTGGTTGTAATTCTTATGGTCCCCGTTCGAATCCCGGTTGACGCAAGAGGAAATCGGCAGATATTCTTTTACCTGATTCACCTGTTCATCTAGCACAAATGTATCTATCAATGTAGACCTTTATTTATCTATTTATAATTGTCAATCCATCAATCTATCTTCCCATAAACCAACAATTTTCATTATATACATCTATCTTACTATGTATCCGTCCATCTACTCGACTGTTTATCCATCCATCTACTCATCTGTCTTTTCAATCCATCAACTCATCTATGGATCCGTCTATCCGTCAATGTATATATTTATCAATCAACGTATCCATCCATACATCTATCTATTACTATTTATATCTATCTCTCTATCTATTTGTATCCGTCGATCCTACTAACTCATTTTCCATTAATCTATCCATTTATCATTCTACTCATCTATCAATCTATTTATTCATCTACTTCTCTTTCCATCTATCCATCTACTCATCTATCTAACCATTAATCTATCTACATCCTCCCCACTCCGTCTCCTATCGTTTTCCCAAACTCCCTCCTCCCGTACCGGCTCCTTCTTTTTTCCACCCTCCCGTAATCCTGCTCATCTCCCTCCTTCTGCCCTTCCCATACCCGCCCCTATTCCATCCCGCCCTTCCATCGTCTTAACTCTCGGGGCAGTTCTTTACCTTCGTTCTCACTCCTTCCGCCGTTTCTCACTCTCGCCCTCCTTACTGTCTTCCTTCCCTCCCTCCCTCCCGCTGCTAGTCCTTCCCTTCTTACCCTTCCCATAGTCCTCCCTCCCAGCACCAGTCCTTCCCATCGTCCTCTTACCTCCCCCAGTACCTCCTTCACTCCCTCTTCATCCCTCTTTCACCTCACCTACACCTCTTCCCCTGTTCTCCCTCTTTATACCACCTCTAAATCTCCCGCCCCCCCACCGGCTTTGTACCTCTTCCCTCTCACAAAAATTAGGATCAATAGGACCAAAATTAAACTACTTTATGTGTTTAATTTAAGGAAATCATTTTTTCTGATTACGAAAAAGTCTTCAACCATCTCCAGTAATAATTCACAATTAACCTTAATTGAATCAACAGGGAGAGAGGGGGGAGGGGTGAGAATAAATAATAATTATTCCAAAATACTTAATACTTTAACTAATGTCTACACCTACCATCCTATGTCCGTTCCCTACCTCAGACCATTTCCCCTCTAATTTGGTAAAAATAAGCCTTAATAATATAATATAAATATATTCAAAAAAATCTGTGGATAGCTACAGCCTCCAGCATATATATATATATATATATATATATATATATATATATATTATATATATATATATATATATATATATATATATATATATATATATATATATATATATATATATATATATATAAGCCCATAAGCAATCCAGTTGGGATCGCCCCATTGCCGACAAAGTAGCTCCAACATTACTGTAGGCTGTGACAACACCACATGCTACTGCCCGACTTAGAGCTGTAGCAGCTCCCCATGCGGGACTTGCTATTAGCAACCCCCAATATCAGCTACTAGCACTCGTCTCACCACAGGCCCTCTGAATGGCTGTGGCTCTCCGCCTCACTGCCCGAATCCACACCGAATACAGGGGTTTTGGTGGCGAGGCAGTGGCCGACAGGTACGGACGACATGGCCTTCTCTGCCAAAGGACAGGAGGATGGCATGCAAGACACAGCGATGTTAACGACATTATAAAGAGAAGCCTTATCACGGAAGGTTGTCCAGCAGAGAGAGAGTCCCGTTCCCTATTGCCCCGCAACTCTGATGAGCCTGTTGGTCGCCCAGATGGGATCACGGTGAACCCCTGGAAGAATAGTAGACAGTTGGTGTGGGACTACACTTGCGTTTCAACTTTAGTCAACACCTATGTTAACTTCAGTGCTGCTCAGGCAGGAGGTGCTGCCAATCACTGGGAAGCAGCCAAGTCACATAAAAACGGAGACCTTGATCACTACTACAATTTTGTCCCCATTGCCTCAGAG
>NW_027190553.1:0-7500 GCF_040958095.1 Procambarus clarkii
CACGAATTTCGTGACCCCAACAGTTCGTGAGACCAAACGTTCGTTAGACACGAATTTCGTGACCCCAGACACGAATTTCCTGACCCCAGACACGAATTTCGTGACCCAGACACGAATTTTTTTATCCCAGACACGAATTTCTTGACCCCAGACACGAATTTCGTGACAACAGACACGAATTTCGTGACCCCAGACACGAATTTCGTGACCCCAGACACGAATTTCGTGACAACAGACACGAATTTCGTGACAACAGACACGAATTTCGTAACAACAGACGAATTTCGTGATCCCAGACACGAATTTCGTGACCCCAGACACGAATTTCGTAACAACAGACACGAATTTCGTGATCCCAGACACGAATTTCGTGACCCCAGACACGAATTTCTTGACCCCAGACACGAATTTCTTGACCCCAGACACGAATTTCGTGACCCAGACACGAATTTTTTGATCCCAGACACGAATTTCTTGACCCCAGACACGAATTTCGTGACAACAGACACGAATTTCGTGACCCAGACACGAATTTCTTGATCCCAGACACGAATTTCTTGACCCCAGACACGAATTTCTTGACTCCAGACACGAATTTCGTGACCCCAGACACGAATTTCGTGAGACCAAATTTCGTGACCCCAAACGTTCGTTAGACACGAATTTCTTGACCCCAGACACGAATTTCCTGACCCCAGACACGAATTTCTTCACCCCAGACACGAATTTCGTGCCCCCAGACACGAATTTCTTGACCCCAGACACGAATTTCGTGACAACATACACGAATTTCGTGACCCCAGACACGAATTTCGTAACAACAGACACAAATTTCGTGACAATAGACACGAATTTCGTGACCCCAGACACTAATTTCTTGACCCTCAGACACGAATTTCGTGACAACAGACACGAATTTCGTGACCCCAGACACGAATTTCGTGACACAGACACGAATTTCTTGATCCCAGACACGAATTTCTTGACCCCAGACACGAATTTCTTGATCCCAGACACGAATTTTTTGACCCCCAGACACGAATTTCTTGACCCCCAGACACGAATTTCGTGACCCCCAGACACGAATTTCGTGACAACAGACACCAATTTCGTGACCCCAGACACGAATTTCGTGACCCAACGTTCGTGACACCAAATTTCGTGACCCCAAACGTTGGTGAGAAGGGAAATTGGTGAGAGTATTAAGCTGGTGCAAACTGTAGTTTGGACGAGAGAGAGAGAGTGAGGAAGGTGGTGGGGCAGTCAGCTGATGATGTTGTTGCCACGTTGCTGGCCAGTGGGAGGTGTTGCGGGTATTGGCAGGTGTTTTATGGCCACAGTGTGTCAGTGAAAAGTGTCGCTAGTGACACAGTGTTGTTGCCTGGAGTGTCACTGAGGGTTAATAAAGGGTTGGGAGTGGACATGGACGAAGATGAGCCGTCCACTGTGGCACCACCGCACACACAGTTGAGGTGAGCGCGCCTGGCTACCTCCCTCCCTCTGCCCCTCAGCCGCCTGCAGTTACACACATTTATACCTCTCTACCCACCATTCTCGCTCTTATTACGCTCCCCACACCTGCTCAACGTAAGGTGCAGGTGTGTAGGTAGGTGTGTGTCACACATGGAGAAGGTAAAGAGGCACTGTTGAAGTAGGAGCAACGAGATAACGAGTCAGGAGAGAGAGATTGAGGGTCCATCTAGTCAGCCACAATGTGGGAAGACTCACCAACAGAAAACGAGAATATTCAAACCCCCCAGACTCCACCACCCGACATTTTTCGCCACCTTTACCCACACATTTCTCCCAGCCCCGCCCGCCTTCCCCACAAACACGCCCACCAACAAATACACAATCAAAAACCCCACCCACTCCCACCCACCAACCCCCGCCCACTCTCTACACTACGCCCAACCACCACATAACAACCCACACATTGTGCATAAGGCCTGGGTCCCCTCTGGTATATAAAGCCAACAACTCCAACTATATAACCTATCTCCACAAATTAAACTCGAATTATTACACCCAGCGACACCCGACAACCCCCCCCCCCACTCCCGCCATGCCTCCTCCTCCTCCATCCCACAACAGTTACCTCACTCCACTCTTTCTTTACACCACTACATACATACACCAAGGATTGGGCTACTACATACATCTCCAAATGTATATATATATATATATGTCACCTAAGGCAGGAAGGAACAATCACCACCACCTTCCTCATGGCCCCGCCCCCCCCCCCCCCCTTCCCTCCCCCACGACCAGTAAGCCTAGCAGTAGTAGTAGTGTGTGACGTCATCACCACCTGGTACGGCCCCCCCTCCCTCCCTCCCTCCCTCCCTCCCTTCTGCTCCAACTGTCACACATTTTCAAAATGATTTCTCCATTGGTTTACTATATATAATTATTATATTGCTTAATATATATTAAATAATAACCTCCCTCTCTGTCTGTCTGTCTGTCTGTCTCTCTCTCTCTCTCTCTCTCTCTCTCTCTCTCTCTCTCTCTCTCTCTCTCTCTCTCTCTCTCTCTCTCTCTCTCTCTCTCTCTCCAATTCAAATTTCTTGAGCCCAAACGTTCGTTAGACACGAATTTCTTGACCCCAGACACGAATTTCATGATCCCAGACACGAATTTCGTGACCCAGACACGAATTTCTTGACCCCAGACACGAATTTCGTGACCCCAGACACGAATTTCGTGACCCCAACAGTTCGTGAGACCAAACGTTCGTTAGACACGAATTTCCTGACCCCAGACACGAATTTCGTGACCCAGACACGAATTTTTTGATCCCAGACACGAATTTCTTGACCCCAGACACGAATTTCGTGACAACAGACACGAATTTCGTAACAACAGACACGAATTTCGTGATCCCAGACACGAATTTCGTGACCCCAGACACGAATTTCGTGACAACAGACACGAATTTCGTGACAACATACACGAATTTCGTAACAACAGACGAATTTCGTGATCCCAGACACGAATTTCGTGACAACAGACACGAATTTCGTGACCCCAGACACGAATTTCGTAACAACAGACACGAATTTCGTGACAACAGACACGAATTTCGTAACAACAGACGAATTTCGTGATCCCAGACACGAATTTCGTGACAACAGACACGAATTTCGTGACAACAGACACGAATTTCGTGACCCCAGACACGAATTTCGTAACAACAGACACGAATTTCGTGATCCCAGACACGAATTTCGTGACCCCAGACACGAATTTCTTGACCCCAGACACGAATTTCGTGACCCAGACACGAATTTCTTGATCCCAGACACGAATTTCTTGATCCCAGACACGAATTTCTTGACCCCAGACACGAATTTCTTGACCCCCAGACACGAATTTCGTGACCCAGACACGAATTTCTTGATCCCAGACACGAATTTCTTGACCCCAGACACGAATTTCGTGACAACAGACACGAATTTCGTGACCCCAGACACGAATTTCGTAACAACAGACACGAATTTCGTGATCCCAGACACGAATTTCGTGACCCCAGACACGAATTTCTTGACCCCAGACACGAATTTCGTGACCCAGACACGAATTTCGTGACAACAGACACGAATTTCGTGACCCCAGACACGAATTTTGTAACAACAGACACAAATTTCGTGACAATAGACACGAATTTCGTGACCCCAGACACGAATATCTTGACCCCAGACACGAATTTCTTGACCCCAGACACGAATTTCGTGACCCAGACACGAATTTTTTGATCCCAGACACGAATTTCTTGACCCCAGACACGAATTTCGTGACAACAGACACGAATTTCTTGATCCCAGACACGAATTTCTTGATCCCAGACACGAATTTCTTGATCCCAGACACGAATTTCTTGACCCCAGACACGAATTTCTTGACCCCCAGACACGAATTTCGTGACCCCCAGACACCAATTTCGTGACCCCAGACACGAATTTCGTGACCCAACGTTCGTGACACCAAATTTCGTGACCCCAAACGTTGGTGAGAAGGGAAATTGGTGAGAGTATTAAGCTGGTTGTGCAAACTGTAGTTTGGACGAGAGAGAGAGAGAGAGAGAGTGAGGAAGGTGGTGGGGCAGTCAGCTGATGTTGTTGTTGCCACGTTGCTGGCCAGTGGGAGGTGTTGCGGGTATTGGCAGGTGTTTTATGGCCACAGTGTGTCAGTGAAAAGTGTCGCTAGTGACACAGTGTTGTTGCCTGGAGTGTCACTGAGGGTTATTAAACGCTTGCAGGTGGACATGGTCGAGGAGGCGGCGTACACTGTGGCAACAGCGCGAGGTGAGCCTGGCTACCTCCCTCCCTCCCTCCCTCCCTCCGCCCTCGTGTTAAACACCTTTCTACCTGTCTCGCCACCATTCTCGCTCTTATTACGCTCCCCACGCCTGCTCAAGGTGAGGTGCACGTGTGTAGGTAGGTGTGTGTCACACGTGGAGAAGGTGAAGAGGCACTGTTGAGGTATAGCAGCAGCGTTATAAGAAGTGAGTGAGGAGGAGGAGGAGAGCGAGGCGGCGGGCGGCGGCGATGATCAGCTGTTGATGTTGTTGCCACGTTGCTGGCCAGTGGGAGGTGTTGCAGGTGTTGGCGGGTGTTTTATGGCCACAGTGTGTCAGGGAAAAGTGTCGCTAGTGACACAGTGTTATTGCATCTAGTGTCATTGAGGGTTAATAAAGGGTTGGTTGTGTACATGGACGAAGATGAGCCGTCCACTGTGGCACCACCGCACACACAGTTGAGGCGAGGGCCGGCCGCCTCCCTCCACAAACCTTCATACACACGTACCGTCCATTCACGCTCTTATTACGCTCCCCACACCTGCTAATCGTAAGGTGCAGGTGTGTAGGTAGGTGTGTGTCACACTTGGAGAAGGCAAAGAGGCTCAGTTGAGGTAGCAGCAACGAGATAATGAGTCAGGAGAGCCCAGAGATTGAGGGTCCATCCAGCAGTCAGCCACAATGTGGGAAGACTCACCACCAACAGAAAACGAGAATATTCAAACCCCAGACTCCACTCCACCACCCGACATTTTTCGCCACCTTTACCCACACATTTCTCCCAGCCCCGCCCACCTTCCCCACAAACACGCCCACCATCAAATGCACAATCAAAAACCCCACCCACTCCCACCCACCAACCCCCGCCCACTCTCTACACTACGCCCAACCACCACATAACAACCCACACATTGTGCATAAGGCCTGGGTCCCCTCTGGTATATAAAGCCAACAACTCCAACTATATAACCTATCTCCACAAATTAAACTCGAATTATTACACCCAGCGACACCCGACAACCCCCCCCCCCACTCCCGCCATGCCTCCTCCTCCTCCATCCCACAACAGTTACCTCACTCCACTCTTTCTTTACACCACTACATACATACACCAAGGATTGGGCTACTACATACATCTCCAAATGTATATATATATATATGTCACCTAAGGCAGGAAGGAACAATCACCACCACCTTCCTCATGGCCCCGCCCCCCCCCCCTTCCCTCCCTCCCCCACGACCAGTAAGCCTAGCAGTAGTAGTAGTGTGTGACGTCATCACCGCCTGGTTCGGCCCCCCCCCCTCCCTTCTGCTCCAACTGTCACACATTTTCAAAATGATTTCTCCATTGGTTTACTATTTATAATTATTATATTGCTTAATATATATTAAATAATAACCTCCCTCTCTGTCTGTCTGTCTGTCTGTCTGTCTGTCTGTCTCTCTCTCTCTCTCTCTCTCTCTCTCTCTCTCTCTCTCTCTCTCTCTCTCTCTCTCTCTCTCTCTCTCTCTCTCTCTCTCTCTCTCTCTCTCTCTCTCTCTCTCTCTCTCTCTCTCTCTCTCTCTCTCTCTCTCTCTCTCTCTCTCCAATTCAAATTTCTTGAGCCCAAACGTTCGTTAGACACGAATTTCTTGACCCCAGACACGAATTTCGTGATCCCAGACACGAATTTCTTGATCCCAGACACGAATTTCTTGACCCCAGACACGAATTTCTTGACCCCCAGACACGAATTTCGTGACCCCAGACACGAATTTCGTGACCCAGACACGAATTTTTTGATCCCAGACACGAATTTCTTGACCCCAGACACGAATTTCGTGACAACAGACACGAATTTCGTGACCCCAGACACGAATTTCCTGACCCCAGACACGAATTTCGTGACCAAGATACGAATTTCTTGACCCCAGACACGAATTTCGTGACCCCAGAAACGAATTTCCTGACCCCAGACACGAATTTCGTGACCAAGACACGAATTTCTTGACCCCAGACACGAATTTCGTGACCCCAGACACGAATTTCGTGACCCCAAACACGAATTTCGTGACCCCAGACACGAATTTCGTGACCCAGACACGAATTTCGTGACCCCAGACACGAATTTCTTGACCCCAGACACGAATTTCGTGACAACAGACACGAATTTCGTAACAACGGACACGAATTTCGTGACAATAGACACGAATTTCGTGACCCCAGACACGAATTTCTTGACCCCAGACACGAATTTCGTGACAACAGACACGAATTTCGTGACCCAGACACGAATTTCGTGATCCCAGACACGAATTTCTTGATCCCAGACACGAATTTCTTGACCCCCAGACACGAATTTCGTGACCCCAGACACGAATTTCATGATCCCAGACACGAATTTCGTGACCCAGACACGAATTTCTTGATCCCAGACACGAATTTCTTGACCCCAGACACGAATTTCTTGACCCCCAGACACGAATTTCGTGACCCCAGACACGAATTTCGTGACAACAGACACCAATTTCGTGACCCCAGACACGAATTTCGTGACCCAACGTTCGTGACACCAAATTTCGTGACCCCAAACGTTGGTGAGCAGGGAAATTGGTGAGAGTATTAAGCTGGTGCAAAGTGTAGTAGTTAGTTTGGGCGAGAGAGAGTGAGGAAGGTGGTGGTGGGTGGGTGGGTGGGTGGGGGGGGGCAGTCAGCTGATGATGTTGTTGCCACGTTGCTGGCCAGTGGGAGGTGTTGCGGGTATTGGCAGGTGTTTTATGGCCACAGTGTGTCAGTGAAAAGTGTCCACAGTGACACAGTGTTGTTGCCTGGAGTGTCACTGAGGGTTAATAAAGGGTTGGGAGTGGACATGGACGAAGATGACCCGTCCACTGTGGCACCACCGCACACACACACACACAACAGTTGAGGTGAGCGCGCCTGGCTACCTCCCTCCCTCTGCCCCTCAGCCGCCTGCAGTTACACACATTTATGCCTCTCTACCCACCATTCTCGCTCTTATTACGCTCCCCACACCTGCTCAACGTAAGGTGCACGTGTGTAGGTAGGTGTGTGTCACACATGGAGAAGGTAAAGAGGCACTGTTGAAGTAGGAGCAACGAGATAACGAGTCAGGAGAGAGAGATTGAGGGTCCATCTAGTCAGCCACAATGTGGGAAGACTCACCAACAGAAAACGAGAATATTCAAACCCCACACTC
>NW_027190553.1:12500-34008 GCF_040958095.1 Procambarus clarkii
CTGAAAACCAACACTTGTTTTCCGATGATGACTCTACTGCCTTGATTGACGTTGAAGCACAATCACCATCTCCAGCAACACAGGAGTCTCCAAGAGTCTCCGCACTATACGATCAACGTGAACAACTTACACTTGGAACTCCCGAATACAGACGCCTCTCCAGCAAAATACTCAACACAAGGTATGCGGAATGCCTGCTGAATGATCCAAACTTAAAGTACACACTAAAGAACGAAGTAATCTTCGTTGAATGCGACGAAACCACATTGTCAAAGGACCTTTTCCCATCAGACTACGCCGATTACAAACATCAAATGATTACTCGAAGCAAGAAGAAAGAAGAAACACCAAATTGAAGAAGAAGAAGACACCACATGAAGACAGATTGTTTCCACCTTGAATGCTGAAGCACTGCCACCGCCGCCTTCCAGACCCGCCTCCAAGCCTAGCCAGTTGTTGGGTTGTTTGCAGCATCGACGTATTGCCACGCAGCTGGGTTTAGCCCTGGCACTTTTTCTTCAACTTCACCATTTCCTCTCACCGACTACTCTTCAGCTGTCCCCACTTCAAGGCTCGCCCCAATGGGCATCTTCTCCTGTATTATTCAGTTCAGTTCAGTATAACCTATCTCCACAAATTAAACTCAAATTAATGCACCCAGCGACACCCCCCCCCACAACCCCCCCCTCCCCCCCCCCCACTCCCACCATACTAAGCCGCCAGCCATGCCTCCTCCTCCGCCTCCATCCCACAACAGTTACCTCACTCACTCACTCCACTCTTTCTTTACACCACTACATACATACATACACCAAGGATTGGGCTACATACATCTCCAAATGTATATATGTCAGCTAAGGCAGGAACACCTTCCTCACGGCCCCCCCCCTCCCCCTCCCTTCTGCTCCAACTGTCACACATTTTCAAAATGATTCCTCTCTTTGTTTAATATTATATTGCTTAATATATATTAAATAATAACCTCCCTCTGTCTGTCTGTCTGTCTGTCTGTCTGTCTGTCTGTCTGTCTGTCTGTCTGTCTGTCTGTCTGTCTGTCTATCTGTCTATCTATCTGTCTATCTATCTATCTATCTGTCTATCTGTCTATCTGTCTATCTATCTATCTGTCTATCTATCTGTCTATCTATCTATCTGTCTATCTATCTATCTGTCTATCTATCTGTCTATCTATCTATCTGTCTATCTATCTGTCTATCTGTCTATCTCTCTCTCTCTCTCTCTCTCTCTCTCTCTCTCTCTCTCTCTCTCTCTCTCTCTCTCTCTCTCTCTCTCTCTCTCTCTCTCTCTCTCCATTTCAAATTTCTTGAGCCCAAACGTTCGTTAGACACGAATTTCTTGACCCCAGACACGAATTTCATGATCCCAGACACGAATTTCGTGACCCAGACACGAATTTCTTGACCCCAGACACGAATTTCGTGACAACATACACGAATTTCGTGACCCCAGACACGAATTTCCTGACCCCAGACACGAATTTCGTGACCCAGACACGAATTTCTTGACCCCAGACACGAATTTCGTGAAAACATACACGAATTTCGTGACAACAGACACGAATTTCGTGACAACAGACACGAATTTCGTGACCCCAGACACGAATTTCGTGACCCCAGACACCAATTTCGTGACCCCAGACACGAATTTCGTGACCCCAGACACGAATTTCGTGACCCCAGACACAAATTTCTTGACCCCAGACACGAATTTCGCGACAACAGACACGAATTTCCTGACCCCCAGACACGAATTTCCTGACCCCAGACACGAATTTCTTGACCCCAGACACGAATTTAGTGACCACAGACACGAATTTCGTGACCCCAACAGTTCGCGAGACCAAATTTCGTGACCCCAAACGTTCGTTAGACACGAATTTCGTGACCTCAGACACGAATTTCGTGACCCCAGACACGAATTTCGTGACCCCAGACACGAATTTCTTGACCCCAGACACGAATTTCTTGACCCCAGACACGAATTTCTTGACCCCCAGACACGAATTTCGTGACCCCAGACACGAATTTCGTGACAACAGACACCAATTTCGTGACCCCAGCCACGAATTTCGTGACCCAACGTTCGTGACACCAAATTTCGTGACCCCAAACGTTGGTGAGAAGGGAAATTGGTGAGAGTATTAAGCTGGTGCAAACTGTAGTAGTTAGTTTGGGCGAGAGAGAGAGAGAGAGTGAGGAAGGTGGTGGTGGGTGGGTGGGGCAGTCAGCTGATGATGTTGTTGCCACGTTGCTGGCCAGTGGGAGGTGTTGCGGGTATTGGCAGGTGTTTTATGGCCACAGTGTGTCAGTGAAAAGTGTCGCTAGTGACACAGTGTTGTTGCCTGGAGTGTCACTGAGGGTTAATAAAGGGTTGGGAGTGGACATGGACGAAGATGACCCGTCCACTGTGGCACCACCGCACACACACACACACACAACAGTTGAGGTGAGCGCGCCTGGCTACCTCCCTCTGCCCCTCAGCCGCCTGCAGTTACACACATTTATGCCTCTCTACCCACCATTCTCGCTCTTATTACGCTCCCCACACCTGCTCAACGTAAGGTGCAGGTGTGTAGGTAGGTGTGTGTCACACATGGAGAAGGTAAAGAGGCACTGTTAAAGTAGGAGCAACGAGATAACGAGTCAGGAGAGAGAGATTGAGGGTCCATCTAGTCAGCCACAATGTGGGAAGACTCACCAACAGAAAACGAGAATATTCAAACCCCACACTCCACCACCCGACATTTTTCGCCACCTTTACCCACACATTTCTCCCAGCCCCGCCCGCCTTCCCCACAAACACGCCCACCATCAAATGCACAATCAAAAACCCCACCCACCAACCCCCGCCCACTCCCCACACACTGCCCCACCACCACATAACAACCCACACATTCTGCATAAACGCCTCCCTCCCCTCTACTATAAAAGAAAAACATCTCGCCTTATATACCCGCCCTCCACAAATTCAACTCAAATTCTTCCACCCAGCGACACCCGACAACCCCCACCCCACCATGCCATGCCGCCTCCATCCCACAACAGTTACCTCACTCACTCCACTCTTTCTTTACACCTACACCAAGGATTGGGCTACACCAAGGATTGGAAGGATTGGTCGACATCTGAGGGGCTGGAGGAGCGAGCTGTTCAACTTGTGACAAGCAGCCTTGTACCCTGCATGTAATCAATATTGTAACTTTTTGGTGTAATGACATTTTCAAATAAAGTTAGATAAATATACACACTTAACAAAAGTATAGGGGTGGTAGGAGAAGAAAATATCAAAGTCTGTTAAATATATCAAAGTTTCTGGGCCTGTACCCGGGCCCTTTCCTGGCCTGTACCCGGGCCCTTTCTGGGCCTGTACCTGGTCCCCTTCTGGGCCTGTACCTGGGCCCCTTCTGGGCCTGTACCCGGGCCCCTTCTGGGTCTATACCCGGGCCCCTTCTGGGCCTGTACCTGGGCCCTTTCTGGGCCTGTACCCGGGATTAGGACAACCACAAACGAGGAATGAGCTCCATACACATGACTGATGCCAAAGGCTGACATTAGCATATCAGCCTAGTAAGCTCCGGGGAGCCTCCAGGTCTCACCCAGAAAATGGCGTTTCATTACATTCAACTCTGGGTTTTTATTGCATATAACATATAAATTGTGTCCATTTTTTTTACACTATCAGCTGAGAGTAGTCTTCGTCGTTCCCAAGCAACTGAATTGATGTACTGGCTAAAAACTGTGTTGGCTGGACGATGTTGGGGAGTGAAGGCTACTTCTCGTCTGGAGTCGCATCCATGTGTCATCACTGTGGAAGAGATGGGTGCAGCAAGACACTTCGTACACACTCAATTTACACAGTACCCGAAGACACCAGATACTCACTTTTGCAGCCACAGTTGGAAATTAATCCAAGGTATGAATTTTTGTTTTGGCCTGTAATAGAGAGGGAACATAGACTTCCTTGACCCTCAGCTCTCTCTCTCTCTGACTTGGTCCTCTCTCATTCCTGTTAATCCACTCCATATTTCCTGTATTACAAGTGATGTGGAAAGCATGGGGGATTTTTGTTTATATTGCAGAATGGTGACTGATAGGGGCTAGTGCGTGATGCTTTCCTACTAATCCAGACCCACTCAAATGCACCTGCTATATTTAGATCAACAACACTGCTGATCTATGATTCATCCAGTGTCTAATGTCACTTAGTGGAGAGATTTAGCAAGAGGTCAGCAGCAGATCAACTTTTTCTAAATACCATGTTGGCGATCACAGCAAACAATGATGGTCAAAAAAATGTCATTTGCGCAAACTGGCCGCACACTGAATGACAGACTTAAAGAACACAAGAGAAGCGTTAAGTCTGCAGACACTAACAATGCTCTCTTCTGCCATGTGAGGGATTCTAATCATCCCATTGATTGGTCTTCCTACAAAATAATCTTTCCTGCCTCTACTCTACACAGACGCCGTCTTGTAGAATCGGCTCTTATAAACAATGTACCCAACATAAACTTGAGTCCTGGCTTTGTTGCTGTGGACTCTTCCCTTTCACAGTATATACTCAAATGCTCTAAACTTTCTAACAAACGTGACTTAACATAAGCTTTCCCCCTTCCATTTCTTTCTTTCTCTTTCCTTTTCTTTCTCTCTTCTCCCTTTTTCTGTTCATTGTCTTCTCCTACGCTCCCTTGATATCCTCTTCTTTTTCCTATTACTATCTCCTTCGGTGGTTATAATAGGAGCTGCCTCGTATGGGCCAATAGGCCTGCTGCAGTTCTCATTACTACTATCCCCTACACCTGACTTTCCTCCTCAGCTCTCTCTTGCCTATTTATTGCCTGTCTCTACCTCCTCATCACAATCGACATGAGAATGGTCCAGGACGGACCGAAACGTCGTCGTCCCTTCAACTTCTAGTGTGTGGTCTGGTCAACATACTTCAGCCACGTTATTGTGACTCATCGCCTGCATCTGACACTGTCACTACAGTGTGTTGAATGTATTTAAACGTTGCAACAATGAATAATGAGAGCAATCATTATATGGATGGCGTAATAACAGGGGAGCATTAGCGCCTCTGGTGGTCAGATGCTTAACTGTATTAGAGGTTGACAGTTTAGATATTATAGTGAAGTAAGGGTGAGTGGCGCGTCTGGGAGTCCCACTTCTTAACGTGTGGCTCAGTTGTCGACCAGCCGCCGCCTGGCAAGGGTCACGTTGATTACCAGTGTGCAAAAAATAAATGTGTTACAGATATCATTACTCAATCATAATATAGAAAGCATTGTTCGGGGTGTGTACTTCATGTTGTTATTCGTTATTATTTTGTATATTTTATGTATTTAGACAAAATATAGAGGAGATTGTCAGGTGGCAGCCATAGGTGTACCCGCTAGTTAAGTCATTAGGGCGCTTGTGGTGGCCTTAATAGCCATGCCAGTAGTTAGCCAGCAATCTTAAGGTTATCTGGAGATGATTTCGGGGCTTAGCGTTCCCGCGGCCCGGTCCTCGACCAGGCCTTCTTTTTCTTACACATCCCCAGGAAGCAGCCCATAGCAGCTGTCTAACTCCCAGGTACTTATTTACTGATAGGTATACAGGGTCATCAGGGTGAAAGAAAGTGTCCATTTGTTTCAGCCTCCACCGGGGATCGAACCCGGAACCTCGGGATTACGAATCCGAAGCGCTGTCCACTCGGCTGTCAGGCCCCTTAAAACAACCCAAAGAGAAATCTTCTACATATTTTCATGAAAATCTGAATGAAACGAGAAATGTTGGCCACAGATTGTGTGAAGATGGTGGGGGGGGGGGGATTGAGGGGGTGCAGGTTAGTACGATGAGCATGATTCAGAATGATGGAAGGAGAAGGGCTCCTATGATGAATTGACCTAAGGGCCACCATCTACAGTGGCCTCGACGGGGACAGGACGGCGGCACCTTGTCAAAGGTCAGCCTTCCTACTCCCCCCCCCTTATTTTATTGAGGATTTGTCTTGTGTATATTGTGAACAAGAGGAATGACTCGACATTTACGACTTGAGTGGTTAAGCGGGTTCATGGGTTAATAATCCTATAGGGGAAACAACACATCTATTTTCTGTGTAACATTGTGGCTTGTTGAGCTTGAAGCTGTTATCCAGCCTGTCTGTGTCAAATATGACATTTTAGAGAAGTGGTCTGTATTAATGACCTCCAACTTGGTCAGTATTACAAAGGCCTCGGCTGTTATTTATTTATTTATATAACTACAAGTTATATTGGGTTTCTGATCAACCCGTCCTCTTAAAACTAACGTCACTTTTGGCTGGTATGCGCGACGCTATGGCCAAATTTGGACGTAATTTGAAATGAAATCGACTCACAAAAGTAAGGCACTGTTCCGTTTTCTGTTTGAGTCGTCCGGCTTAGAAGAGGATTCTTTCCATTAACATTTTTCATAACGTTTTGAAACTTTGAGAATTTCCTGCCCACTTAACCTATCAGAGGACTCTTAACTTATTGTTGTTGAAAAAAAAAATCCCAAATTTATTTTCATTTTTTTCATTTCCAAATTACGTCCATATTCGGCCATACGGGTAAACGGCCAAAAGCGACGCTATTTTTAAGAGGACAGGTGACAAGGAGTACATAGCCCTGTGTGTTTACATTCTTGTAAAGCCACTAGTACGCATAACACTTCGGGCAGGTCCTTAATCTAACAGATAATATTAAGTAGGTAATTTCTAGAAAAATTTATAGGCTAATCTATCAAAATCTATAACAATTTAAACATTTATAGTGTTAGTCCTTCAAAGATTCGTGGTAATGACAGTTGAACAAGTTCTGGCATGATTGTTGTTGCTGTCTTGAACTTTCTCCAAAGCGGAAAATCATTGATGTGTTTTTGAAGTGAAGTTTCCATATTAGGACACAGTAGGCCAGATGGGACCACAACAGAGACTCGTACAGTTCAATATTCAATGTTGTTCGTTTAAGTCGAAGATTCGTTTAACTATTCTTAAGGATTGTTTTCATATTAACTGCGAGTCCCAGATGCTTAATGGCTGGTACATCATAACTCCTAGGTAATATTGACCTAAATTTACCAGAGGGCCACCATTTCTCCATAGTGCCCTCTACGGCAACAGGAAGCCGGCGGCTTGTCAAAGGTTCCCCTACGGTTCCTGAGGAGTTTGTCAATCTGTATTTTGAGCGCGCAAACTGCTGCATTATGACATTAGAGGTAGTGTGATAATATGTACAACGTGTCTTGTAGCTAAGCTAAAGGGGGCATATAATGTTTAGCAACAAGTCGCCCTAGATTGTTTAGTGTTAACGACTAGGGCGATGGAGTGGTCATATCAGGATAGCAATTGTGCAGATAAATGGGAAGATAATTGCAGACGAGGAGTCACAATAACGGGGGCTGAAATATGTTGACCAAACCACACACTAGAAAGTGAAGGGACGACTAGATAATTGTTTGTCTAATAGATGGAAGATGTTAATTGTTTGCATCTTGTTTACTCTGCGATGTAAAATGGTTTCACCTGTAAATGGTCATTTTTGACAATGTAATCACTAGGCTTCTAACGTTAGTTTAGTGCTCAGAGACCAATATACTGTACTTGAGAGGTTTTAAACATGTTATTTATATAATTTAGGCCAATAGACAGCTAAATAAATTAATAATACACAGTACTTTTATCTAAGGTTAGCTAAAGGTTTGTTTTAGTGGAAGACCCTAATAAGGTAATGTGTTTCTATGTAACTTTAAAAGAACATTGATGGTTAACCATAGCCTCATGAGTCCAAGACAAAAATGTATTCCGTTAGGCTATTGCAGTCTTATCAGTCTTGCCTACTCGCTATTGTTGATACAATCTGTAATTAATCTCCATTGCAATTACACCTTTTCCAGTGATTGGTTCCAGTGTTCTTGAAATTCATAATTGTATTTTGCTACTCTATTGTATTTGAAATAAACTGTTTATACTTACCCTGGTGCTACATAGCCTTCCCGGTTTAGTGCATTCTTTTAATAATTACTTATACTTGCCCTAAATATATGTAAAAAATATTTTTTCAGGAGTGTGGCACGTGTGGACAAGTGTTGGATCAGAGGAGTCAAGGTAAAGTGCTTATTTAACAACTAGTTCTGGGGAGGAGCGGGTGGAACTAGATGGACGTAGTCAACTTCACATTCTTGTTACACTTACACTGGTTTGTGCCTCGGAGAGGCTGCAGGATCCAGTAAGTTCAGTAGAACTTCGGTTTCAACTCCTTTTGACCATGTCGTAGCTCAGTCGATTACGGCAGCGTCTGGGATGCTCTCGGACGCAGGTTCGAATCCTCGTCCCGGCCCTTGTGGATTTGTACACTCTTGTTAGCAGGCTGAGAGCTTTTCTTTCCCATAGATTTATTTATAGAAGAGTTAGCAATAAGTCGGCTGGGTTTATTAACGTATTGTTTTTAGGCCCCATTTACATTATGCCGTTCAGTTTTGGTCGCCATACTAAAGAATGGACATAATTCACTAGAACACGTCAGTTAGGATGACAAAGTTAATCCCGCAAATTAGAAAGCTTCCATATGAAGAGATGTTGGAAAAACCTTAACGTGACATGATTGAAGTGTACAAGTGGATGAATGGGCATAACAAGGGAGTTATTGATAAGGCTTTAAATGAAGATAAGTTTAGATTTAGGAAATACCTGGGTAAATACTGGTTTGGTAACTGGGTTGTGGATTTGCGGAACCAATTACAGGATCATGTGCAGACGACGAGTCACAATAATACCTGCGTTCACAGTTCATCCTCGTCGCCAATGTGGTGTTTGTGTGTTACTGAGGAAGTCTTGGTTGTATGGTTGATGTAAAGTCATGACTTGGTTACTGACTTTAATACTTAATATGATTACATGACTAGTAGCTACCAAGCTTGGCGGGCGTCCTGTACGCTCTCTTGTTTACCTCCCCTCTCTGGCGTCCCAGCCGCCGCACATAGAAAACGGATGGTACCATTTTCTGTGAACATGACAAGCCCCAGGCGAGGTGTGGAAAGAAAGTCCAGCCAGGGGCGTTCAATCTGTGCGCCAAGATGGCCGACCTTCGGGCGGGAATCTCCTCCACAACCAAATCTTTTATTGAGGAGTTGTTGCCAACCTACTTTTATCTGGCATGTATTATGCCAGTTTTCGCCTCGCATAATTTTTTCTCATTTGGAAATACAATATTATCTTCACTATAAATTACTACTATAGTGTGTCATTTCTGCTCACACTCATCTCTAAATAAAATGATTACAAATATTTCCAAAGACATAAACTGCCTCATCCAGCCCGCCTCTTCCCTCATTCCAAATCCAAAAACCCTCCAACTCCAACTCCAAGAGGAATTTCAAACTGCGAATACGTGCAGAGAGCAAGAATTTGGCTCCAAAACATGGCTCAGGCCTCGAAATTGGGATATTTGGGATATTTTGAAAACTGCAGGGTAGTTTGTGCAAAATGTGACTCACTGCTGCTTTCAGTTCTTGGCATATGTTGGGTATAAAAAGTCGTTATTTCAAACTGCGAATACGTGCATAGAGCCAGAATTTGGCTCCAAAATAGTGCTCAGTCCTCGAAATTGGGATGTTTGGGATATTTTGAAAACCTCAGTGGGCTTTGGGACAAATATGACCAAACACCGCTTTCAGAACTTGGCATATGTTGGGTATAAAAAGTCGTAATTTCAAACTGCGAATACGTGCAGAGAGCCAGAACTTGGCTCCGAAATATAGCTCAGGCCTGAAAATTGGAATATTTGGGATATTTCGAAAACTGCAGGGGAGTTTGTGCGAAATGTGAATCACTGCCGCTTTCAGGACTTGGCATATGTTGGGTATAAAAAAGTCGTAATTTCAAACTGCGAATACGTGCAGGGAGCCAGAATTTGGCTCCAAAATATGGCTCAGGCATCGAAATTGGGATATTCGTAATTTCAAACTGCGAATATGTGCAGAGAGCCAAAATTTGGCTCCAAAATATAGCTCATGCCTCGAAATTGTGATGTTTGGGATATTTTGAAAACTGCAGGGGAGTTTGTGCAAAATGTGACTTACTGCCGCTTTCAGGACTTGGCATATGTTGGGGAAAAAAGTCGTAATTTCAAACTTCGAATACATGCAGAGAGCCAGAATTAGGCTCCAAAATACGGCTCAGGCCTCAAAATTGGGATGTTTGGAATATTTTGAAAACTGCAGGGGGGGGGGTTTGGGATAAATGTGACCAAACTCCGCGTTCAGTACTTGGCATATGTTGGGTATAAAAAAGTCGTAATTTCAAACTGCGAATACGTGCAGAGAGCCAGAATTTGGCTCCAAAATATGGCTCAGGCCTCAAAATTGGGATGTTTGGGATATTTTGAAAACTGCAGGGGGGGTTTTGGACAAATGTGACCAAACGCCGCGATCTGTACTTGGCATATGTTGGGAATAAAAAAGTCGTAATTTCAAACTGCGAATATGTGCAGAGAGCCAGAATTTGGCTCCAAAATATGGCTCAGGCCTCGAAATTGGGATGTTTGGGATATTTTGAAAAATGCCGGGTGGATTGAGACAAATGTGACCAATTGCCGCTTTCAGTACTTGGCATATGTTGGGTATAAAAAGTCGTAATTTCAAACTTCGAATACGTGCAGAGAGCCAGAATTTGGCTCCAAAATATGGCTCAGGCCTCGAAATTGGGATATTTGGGATATTTCGAAAACTGCAGGGGAGTTTGTGCGAAATGTGACTCACTGCCGCTTTCAGTACTTGGCATATTTTGGGTATAAAAATCGTAATATCAAACTGCGAATACGTTCAGAGAGCCAGAATTTAGCTCCAAAACATGGCTCAGGCCTCGATATTGTGATGTTTGGGATATTTTGAAAACTGCAGGGAGGTTATGGACAAATGTAACCAAACGCCGCTTTCAGTACTTGGCATATGTTGGGTATAAAAAAATCTTATTTTCAAACTGCGAATACGTGCAGAGAGCCAGAATTTGGCTCCAAAATATAGCTCAGGCCTCAAAATTAGGATATTTGAGATATTTCGAAAACTGCAGGGGAGCTTGTGCGAAATGTGACTCACTGCCGCTTTCAGTACTTGGCATATGTTGGGTATAAAATGCCGTAATTTCAAACCGCGAATACGTGCATAGGGCCAGAATTTGGCTCCAAAATATGGCTCAGGCCTCGAAATTGGGATGTTTGGAATATTTTGAAAACTGCAGGGGGGGGTTTTGGACAAATATGACCAAACGCCGCGTTCAGTACTTGGCATATGTTGGGTATAAATAAGTCGTAATTTCAAACTGCGAATACGTGCAGAGAGCCAGAATTAGGCTCCAAAATACGGCTCAGGCCTCGAAATTGGGATGCTTGGGATATTTTGAAAACTGCAGGGGGGGTTTTGGACAAATGTTTCCAAATGCCACTTTCAGTACTTGGCATATGTTGGGTATAAAAAGTCATAATTTCAAACTTCGAATACGCGCAGAGAGCCAGAATTTGGCTCCAAAATATAGCTCAGGCCTCAAAATTGGGATGTTTGGGATATTTTGAAAACTGCAGGGGGGGGTTTTGGACAAATGTGACCAAACGCCGCGTTCAGTACTTGGCATAAGTTGGGTATAAAAAGTCGTAATTTCAAACTTCGAATACGTGCAGAGAGCCAGAATTTGGCTCCAAAATATGGCTCAGGCCTCGAAATTGGGATGTTTGGGATATTTTGAAAACTGCAGGGAGGTTTGGGACAAATTTGACCAAATGCCACTTTCAGTACTTGGCATAAGTTGGGTATAAAAAGTCGTAATTTCAAACTTTGAATACGCGCAGAGAGCCAAAATTTGGCTCCAAAATACGGCTCAGGCCTCGAAATTGGGATATTTGGGATATTTCGAAAACTGCAATGGAGTTTGTGCAAAATGTGACTCACTGCCGCTTTCAGTACTTGGCATATGTTGGGTATAAAAATCGTAATATCAAACTGCGATTACGTACAGAGAGCTAGAACTTGGCTCCAAAATATGGCTCAGGCCTCGATATTGTGATGTTTGGGATATTTTGAAAACTGCAGGGGGGTTTGGGACAAATATGACCAAACGCTGCTTACAGAACTTGGCATATGTTGGGTATAAAAAGTAGTAATTTCAAACTGCGAATACGTGCAGAGAGCTTGAATTTGGCTCCAAAATATGGCTCAGGCCTTGAAAGTGGGATGTTTGGGATATTTTGAAAACTGTAGGGGAGTTTGAGCAAAATGTGACTCACTGCCGCTTTCAGTATTTGGCATATGTTGGGTATAAAAAGTCGTTATTTCAAACTGCGAATACGTGCAGAGAGCCAAAATTTGGCTCCAAAATATGGCTCATGCCTCGAAATTGGGATATTTGGGATATTTCGAAAACTGCAATAGAGTTTGTGCAAAATGTGACTCACTGCCGCTTTCAGGACTTAGCATATGTTGGGTATAAAATGTCGTAATTTCAAACCACGAATACGTGCATGGAGCAAGAATTTGGCTCCAAAATATGGCTAAGGCCTCGAAATTGGGATGTTTGGGATATTTTGAAAACTGCAGGGGGGTTTGGGACAGATGTAACCAAACGCCGCTTTCATTACTTGGCATATGTTGGGTATAAAATAGTCGTAATTTCAAACGGCGAATACGTGCAGAAAGCCAGAATTTGGCTCCAAAATATAGCTCAGGCCTCGAAATTGGGATATTTGGGATATTTCGAAAACTGCAGGGGAGTTTGTCCAAAATGTGACTCACTGCCGCTATCAGGACTTGGCATATGTTGGGAATAAAAAGTCGTTATTTCAAACTGCGTATACGTGCATAGAGCCAAAATTTGGCTCCAAAATACGGCTCAGGCCTCTAAATTGGGATGTTTAGGATATTTTGAAAACTGCAGTGGGGTTTGGGACAAATGTCACCAAACGCCGCTTTCAGTAATTCGCATATGTTGGGTATAAAAAAGTCGTAATTTCAAACTGAGAATACGTGCAGAGAGCCAGAATTTGGCTCCAAAATATGGCTCAGGCCTCGAAATTGGGATGTTTGGGATATTTTGAAAACTGCAGGGGAGTTTGGGACAGATGTGACCAAACGCCGCTTTCATTACTAGGCACATGTTGGCTATAAAAAAGTCGTAATTTCAAACGGCGAATACGTGCGTAGAGCCAGAATTTGGCTCCAAAATATAGCTCAGGCCTCGAAATTGGGATATTTGGGATGTTTCCAAAACTGCAGGGGAGTTTGTGCAAAATGTGACTCACTGCCGCTATCAGGACTTGGCATATGCTGGGTATAAAAAGTCGTAATTTCAAACTGCGTATACGTGCATAGAGCCAGAATTTGGCTCCAAAATACGGCTCAGGCCTCGAAATTGGGATGTTTGGGATATTTTGAAAACTGCTGGGAGGTTTGGGACAAATGTGACCAAATGCCGCTTTCAGTACTTGGTATATGTTGGGTATAAAAAGTCGTAATTTCAAACTGCGAATACGTGCAGAGAGCCAGAATTTGGCTCCAAAATATGGCTCAGGCCTCTTAATTGGGTTATTTGGGATATTTCGAAAACTGCAGGGGAGTTTGTGCAAAATGTCACTCACTGCCGCTTTCAGGACTTGGCATATGTTGGGTATAAAAAGTCGTAATTTCAAACTGCGAATACGTGCATAGAGCCAGAATATGGCTCCAAAATACGGCTCAGGCCTCGAAATTGGGATGTTTGGGATATTTTGAAAACTGCAAGGGGGTTTTGGAAAAATATGACCAAACGCCGCTTTCAGAACTTGGCATATGTTGGGTATAAAAAGTCGTAATTTCAAACTGCGAATACGTGCAAAGAGCTTGTATTTGGCTCCAAAATATGGCTCAGGCCTCGAAATTGGGATGTTTGGGATATTTTGTAAACTGTAGGGAGGTTTGGGACAGATGTAACCAAACGCCGCTTTCAGTACTTGGCATATGTTGGGTATAAAAAGTCGTAATTTCAAACTGTGAATATGTGCAGAGATCCAGAATTTGGCTGTATAATATGGCTCAGGCCTCGAAATTAGGATATTTGAGATATTTTGAAAACTGCAGGGAGGTTTGGGACAAATGTGACCAAACATCGCTTTCAGTACTTGGCATATGTTGGGTATAAAATAGTCGTAATTTCAAACGGCGAATACGTGCAGAAAGCCAGAATTTGGCTCCAAAATATAGCTCAGGCCTCGAAATTGGGATATTTGGGATATTTCGAAAACTGCAGGGGAGTTTGTCCAAAATGTGACTCACTGCCGCTATCAGGACTTGGCATATGTTGGGAATAAAAAGTCGTTATTTCAAACTGCGTATACGTGCATAGAGCCAAAATTTGGCTCCAAAATACGGCTCAGGCCTCTAAATTGGGATGTTTAGGATATTTTGAAAACTGCAGTGGGGTTTGGGACAAATGTCACCAAACGCCGCTTTCAGTAATTCGCATATGTTGGGTATAAAAAAGTCGTAATTTCAAACTGAGAATACGTGCAGAGAGCCAGAATTTGGCTCCAAAATATGGCTCAGGCCTCGAAATTGGGATGTTTGGGATATTTTGAAAACTGCAGGGGAGTTTGGGACAGATGTGACCAAACGCCGCTTTCATTACTAGGCACATGTTGGCTATAAAAAAGTCGTAATTTCAAACGGCGAATACGTGCGTAGAGCCAGAATTTGGCTCCAAAATATAGCTCAGGCCTCGAAATTGGGATATTTGGGATGTTTCCAAAACTGCAGGGGAGTTTGTGCAAAATGTGACTCACTGCCGCTATCAGGACTTGGCATATGCTGGGTATAAAAAGTCGTAATTTCAAACTGCGTATACGTGCATAGAGCCAGAATTTGGCTCCAAAATACGGCTCAGGCCTCGAAATTGGGATGTTTGGGATATTTTGAAAACTGCTGGGAGGTTTGGGACAAATGTGACCAAATGCCGCTTTCAGTACTTGGTATATGTTGGGTATAAAAAGTCGTAATTTCAAACTGCGAATACGTGCAGAGAGCCAGAATTTGGCTCCAAAATATGGCTCAGGCCTCTTAATTGGGTTATTTGGGATATTTCGAAAACTGCAGGGGAGTTTGTGCAAAATGTCACTCACTGCCGCTTTCAGGACTTGGCATATGTTGGGTATAAAAAGTCGTAATTTCAAACTGCGAATACGTGCATAGAGCCAGAATATGGCTCCAAAATACGGCTCAGGCCTCGAAATTGGGATGTTTGGGATATTTTGAAAACTGCAAGGGGGTTTTGGAAAAATATGACCAAACGCCGCTTTCAGAACTTGGCATATGTTGGGTATAAAAAGTCGTAATTTCAAACTGCGAATACGTGCAAAGAGCTTGTATTTGGCTCCAAAATATGGCTCAGGCCTCGAAATTGGGATGTTTGGGATATTTTGTAAACTGTAGGGAGGTTTGGGACAGATGTAACCAAACGCCGCTTTCAGTACTTGGCATATGTTGGGTATATAAAGTCGTAATTTCAAACTGCGAATACGTGCAGAGAGCGAGAATTTGGCTCCACAATATGGCTCAGGCCTCGAAATTGGGATGTTTGGGATATTTTGAAAACTGCAGGGGGGTTTGGGACAAATGTCACCAAACGCCGCTTTCAGTACTTCGCATATGTTGGGTATAAAAAAGTCGTAATTTCAAACTGAAAATACGTGCAGAGAGCCAGAATTTGGCTCCAAAATATAGCTCAGGCCTCGAAATTTTGATATTTGGGATGTTTCCAAAACTGCAGGGGAGTTTGTGCAAAATGTGACTCACTGCCGCTATCAGGACTTGGCATATGCTGGGTATAAAAAGTCGTAATTTCAAACTGCGTATACGTGCATAGAGCCAGAATTTGGCTCCAAAATACGGCTCAGGCCTCGAAATTGGGATGTTTAGGATATTTTGAAAACTGCAGGAGGGTTTGGGACAAATGTCACCAAACGCCGCTTTCAGTACTTTGCATATGTTGGGTATAAAAAAGTCGCAATTTCAAACTACGAATACGTGCAGAGAGCTAGAATTTGGCTCCAAAATATGGCTCAGGCCTCGAAATTGGGATGTTTGGGATATTTTGAAAACTGCAAGAAGGATTGAGACAAATGTGACCAAACGCCGCTTTCAGTACTTGGTATATGTTGGGTATAAAAAAGTCGTAATTTCAATCTGCGAATACGTGCATAGAGCCAGAATTTGGCTCAAAAATATGGCTCAGGCCTCGAAATTGGGATGTTTGGGATATTTTGAAAACTGCGGGGAGGTTTGGGACAAATGTCACCAATCGCCGCTTTCAGTACTTGGCATATGTTGGGTATATAAAGTCGTAATTTCAAACGTCGAATACGTGCAGAGAGCCAGAATTTGGCTCCAAAATATGGCTCAGGCCTCGAAATTGGAATATTTCGGATATTTTGAAAGCTGCAGGGGAGTTTGTGCAAAATGTGACTCACTGCTGCTATCAAGACTTGGCATTTGTTGTGTATAAAAAAGTCGTAATTTAAAACTGCGAATACGTGCAGAGAGCCAGAATTTGGCTCGAAAATATGGCTCAGGCCTCAAAATTGAGATGTTTGGGATATTTTGAAAACTGTAGTGCGGATTGGGACAAATGTGACCAAACGCCGCTTTCAGAACTTGGCATATGTTGGTTATAAAAAAGTGATGTGGAAAGCATGGGGGATTTTTTTTATATTGCAGAATGGTGACTGGGGCTAGTGCGTGATGCTTTCCTACTAATCCAGACCCACTCAGATGCACCTGCTATATTTAGATCAACAACACTGCTGATCTATGATTCATCCAGTGTCTAATGTCACTTAATGGAGAGATTTAGCAAGAGGTCAGCAGCAGATCAACTTTTTCTAAATACCATGTTGGCGATCACAGCAAACAATGAGGGTGAAAAAAAGTTCATTTGCTGAGAGATTGTAATTCAGTAGAACTCCATTCACACTGACTGATGCCAAAATCTAGTACATCCATATCAGCCTGGATAGCTCCAGGGAGCCTCTGGCTCTCACCATGTAAATGATGTTTCATTACATTCATTTTTTTTTTTACCCTGTCTGTAAGACATCGTTTTCTACAGATAAAATAATAACTATTTGGTATTTTTGAACATCATTCTCATAAATTTCTGCTCTGTTTAATTGAAGCCTTTTTATTTCTGCCATCCAACTATTATGAAGCTAAATGAGCTACGTAACAGCAATCCACGATTAGCAGAACTCACTACCAAACAGGTCAGTAGGAGGGATGAAGTTTGATGCAAATGACAGATAAGGACACACTTTAAAAGGATTCAGTATAAGTAGACAAATAAACACACAATTTAACAGGAGCATCTCTAAGCAGTAGCGTATATACTAAGCCTACAAACATAGGATTATGCCTAAACAGTAGGAGTGAGTGCTTCCAAAGACACAAAGCCAGTGTTCTAAACACTTATATTCGTCGAGCCCTTACCCACTGCTCAGAATGGAGCAACGTCAGTAGGGAGTTTGAAAGTTAACTGAAGTGTTGGTGAACAATGGATATAGCAACAAAGAAATAAACGCAACATAAGATGACACCTGGACCAGGTACAATCCTGAACCTAGAACAGAAACCACAACACCTCCAATAATATTATAATACAAATCAGATTTGGAAGGAAGGATTGGGCTACAGGAAGGATTGGGCTACAGGAAGGATTGGTCTACAAGAAGGATTGGGCTACAGGAAAGATTGGGCTACAGGAAGGATTGAGCTACAGGAAGGATTGAGCTACAGGAAGGATTGGTCTACAGGAAGGATTGGGCTACAAGAAGGATTGGGCTACAGGAAAGATTGGGACTACAGGAAGGATTGAGCTACATCTCCAAATGTATATTTGCCAGATAATTTGGCACTAAAAACAAAGAGCATATATTATTGTTTAGACTAAATCCGCTACTCATTACTTTCCTGAAGTTGTCGTATATACACTACAAAATCTGCGTGTAAATCACAAGACAATTAACACGTGATGAAAATGGTGACGACAGTGTCAGACCACGAAGGAAGAATTGAAACAGGAATTTCCTTAAGTATTTTCGTAATTAATAATACATCTAAGAAGGGTGTTTCAATTCTTCCTTCGAGGTCTGACACTTGTCACTACAGAATGTTGAATGTATTTAAACGTTGCAACAATGAATAATGAGAACAATCATTATATGGATGGCGTAATAACAGGGGAGCATTAGCCCCTCTGGTGGTCAGATGCTTAACTGTATTAGAGGTTGACAGTTTAGATATTATAGTGAAGTAAGGGTGAGTGGCGCGTCTGGGAGTCCCGCTTCTTAACGTGTGGCTCATTTGTCGACCAGCCGCCGCCTGGCAAGTGTCACGTTGATTACCAGTGAGCAAAAAATAAATGTGTTACAGATATCATTACTCAATCATAATATAGAAAGAATTGTTCGGGGTGTGTACTTCATGTTGTTATTCGTTATTATTTTGTATATTTTATGTATTTAGACAAAATATAGAGGAGATTGTCAGGTGGCAGCCATAGGTGTACCCGCTAGTTAAGTCATTAGGGCGCTTGTGGTGGCCTTAATAGCCATGCCAGTAGCTAGCCAGCAATCTTAAGGTTATCTTGAGATGATTTCAGGGCATTAGCAGTCCCCCGCGGCCCTGTCCTCGACCAGGCCTTCTTTTTCTTACACATCCCCAGGAAGCAGCAGCCCATAGCAGCTGTCTAACTCCCAGGTACTTATTTACTGATAGGTATACAGGGTCATCAGGGTGAAAGAAAGTGTCCATTTGTTCCCTCACCGGGATCGACCCCGGAACCTCAGGATTACGAATCCGGAGCACTCTCCACTCGGCTGTCAGGCCCCTTAAAACAACCCAAAGAGAAATCTTCTACATATTTTGATGAAAATCTGAATGAAACGAGAAATGTTGGCCACAGATTGTGTGAAGATGGTGGGGGGGGGGGGATTGAGGGGGTGCAGGTTAGTACTGATGAGCATGATTCAGAATGATGGAAGGAGAAGGGCTCCTATGATGAACTTGACCTAAGGGCCACCATCTACAGTGGCCTCGACGGGGACAGGACAGCGGCACCTTGTCAAAGGTTCAGCCTTCCTACTCCCCCCCCCTTATTTTATTGAGGATTTGTCTTGTGTATATTGTGAACAAGAGGAATGACTCTGCATTTACGACTTGAGTGGTTAAGCGGGTTCATGGGTTAATAATCCTATAGGGGAAACAACACATCTATTTTCTGTGTTACATTGTGGCTTGTTGAGCTTGAAGCTGTTGTCCAGCCTGTCTGTGTCAAATATGGCATTTTAGAGAAGTGGTCTGTATTAATAGCCTCCAATTTGGTCAGTATTATAATTTTTTTTTTTTTTTAATTTGTAATACTGACCAAGTTGGAGGTTATAAATACAAAGCACTTCTCTAAAAGACTTTACAAAGTATAAAGCAATGCATTAAAATAGTATTACAAAGGCCTCGGCTGTTATTTATTTATTTATATATCTATAAGAAGTTACATTGGGTTTCTGAGTCCTCTTAAAACTAACGTCACTTTTGGCTGGTATGCGCGGCACTATGGCCAAATTTGGACGTAATTTGAAATGAAATCGACTCACAAAAGTGACGCACGGTTCCGTTTTCTGTTTGAGTCGTCCGGCTTACTCGGCCAGCTTAGAAGAGGATTCTTTCCATTAACATTTTTCATAACGTTTTGAAACTTTATGAGAATTTCCTGCCCACCTAACCTACCAGAGGACCCTTAACTTATTGTTGTTGAAAAAAGCCCAAATTTATTTTCATTTTGTTTTCATTTCCAAATTACGTCCATATTCGGCCTTACGGGTAAACGGCCAAAAGCGACGCTATTTTTAAGAGGACAGGTGACAAGGAGTACATAGCCCTGTGTGTTTACATTCTTGTAAAGCCACTAGTACGCATAGCACTTCGGCCAGGTCCTTAATTTAACAGATAATATTAAGTAGGTAATTTCTAGGAAAATTTATAGGCTAATCTATCTAAATCTATAACAATTTAAACTTTTATAGTGTTAGTCCTTCAAAGATTCGTGGTAGTGACAGTTGAACAAGTTCTGGCATGATTGTTGTTGCTGTCTTGAACTTTCTCCAAAGCTGAAAATCATTGATGTGTTTTTGAAGTGAGGTTTCCATATCAGGACACAGTAGGCCAGATGGGACCACAACAGAGACTCGTACAGTTGAATATTCAACGTTGTTCGTTTCAGTCAAAGATTCGTTTAACTATTCTTAAGGATTGTTTTCATATTAACTGTGAGTCCCAGATGTTCAATGGCTGGTACATCATAACTCCTAGGTAATATTGACTTAAATTTACCAGAGGGCCACCATTTCTCCATAGTGCCCTCTACGGCAACAGGAAGCCGGCGGCTTGTCAAAGGTTCCCCTATGGTTCCTGAGAATTTTGTCTATCTGTATTTTGAGCGCGCAAACTGCTGCATTATGACATTAAAGGTAGTGTGATAATATGCACAACGTGTTTTGTAGCTAAGGTAAGGTGACTTGTAATGTTTAGCAACAAGTCACCCTAGATTGTTTAGTGTGTTGACGACGACGTTTCGGTCCTGGACCATTCTCAAGTCGACTTGAGAATGGTCCAGGATGGACCGAAACGTCGTCATCCCTTCACCTGCTAGTGTGTGGCCTGGTCAAACTACTTCAGCCACGTTATTGTGACTCATCGCCTGCACTTAGTGGTGTTAACGACTAGGGCGATGGAGTGGTCATATCAGGATGGCAATTGTGCAAATAAATGTGGAAGATAATTGTTTCCATCTTGTTTACTCTGCGATATGAAATGGTTTCACCTGTAAATGGTCCTTTTTGACAATGTAATCACTAGGCTTCTAACGTTGGTTTGGTGCTCAGAGACCATATACTGTACTTAAGAGGTTTTAAGCATGTTATTTATATAATTTAGGCCAATAAACAGCTAAATAAATTAATAATACACAGTACGTTTATCTAAGATTAGCTAAAGGTTTGTTTTTAGTGGAAGACCCTAATAAGATAATGTGTTTCTATGTAACTTTAAAAGAACATTGATGCTTAACCATAGCCTCATGAGTCCGGAAGACAAAAATGTACTTCCGTTAGGCTATTGCAGTCTTATCAGTCTTGCCTACTCGCTATTGTTGATACAATCTTTAATTAATCTCCATTGCAATTTCACCTTTTCCAGTGATTGGTTCCAGTGTTCTTGAAATTCATAATTGTATTTTGCCTACTCTATTGTATTTGAAATAAACTGTTTATACTTACCCTGGTGCTACATAGCCTTCCCGGTTTGGTGCCTTATTTTAATAATTACTTATACTTGCCCTTAATATATGTAAAAAATATTTTTTCAGGAGTGTGGCACGTGTGGACAAGTGTTGGATCAGAGGAGTCAAGGTAAAGTGCTTA
>NW_027190554.1:10000-33960 GCF_040958095.1 Procambarus clarkii
TAAGTTAGGTTAGGTTAGGTTGGGTTAGGTTAGGTTAGGTTAGGTTAGGTTAGGTTAGTTTGGGTTAGGTTAAGTTAGGATAGGTTAGGTTAGGTAAGGTTAGTATGGGTTAGGTTATGTTAGGTTCGGTTAGGTTAGGTTAGGTTAGGTTAGGGTAGGTTGGGTTAGGTTAGGTTAGGTTAGGTTAGGGTAGGTTGGGTTAGGTTAGGTTAGGTTAGGTTAGGTTGGTTAGGTTAGGTTAGGTTAGGTTAGGTTAGGTTAGGTTAGTTTGAGTTAGGTTAGGTTAGGTTGGGTTAGGTTAGGTTAGGTTAGGTTAGGTTAGGTTAGGGTAAGTTAGGTTAGGTTAGGTTAGCTTAGGTTAGGTTAGGTTAGGTTAGGTTAGGTTAGGTTAGTTTGAGTTAGGTTAGGTTAGATTAGGTTGGGTTAGGTTAGGTTAGGTAAGGTTAGGTTATGTTAGGTTAGGTTAGGTTAGGTTAGGTTAAGTTAGGTTAGGTTAGGTTAGGTTAGGTTAGGTTAAGTTAGGTTAGGTTAGGTTAGGTTAGGTTGGGTTAGGTTAGGTTAGGTTAGGTTCGGTTAGGTTAGGTTAGGTTAGGTTAGGTTAGGTTAAGTTAGGTTAGGTTAGGTTAGGTTAGTTTGAGTTAGGTTAGGTTAGGTTAGGTTGGGTTAGGTTAGGTTAGGTTAGGTTAGGTTAGGTTGGGTTAGATTAGGTTAGGTTAGGTTAGGTTAAGTTAGGTTAGGTTAGGTTAGGTTAGGTTAGGTTAGCTTAGGTTAGGTTAGCTTAGGTTAGGTTAGGTTAGGTTAAGTTAGTAGGTTAGGTTAGGTTTGGTTAGGTTAGGTTAGGTTAAGTTAGTTTAGGTTAGGTTAGGTTAGTTTGAGTTAGGTTAGGTTAGGTTAAGTTGGGTTAGGTTAGGTTAGGTAAGGTTAGGTTAGGTTAGGTTAGGTTGGGTTAGGTTAGGTTAGGTTAGGTTAGGTTGGGTTAGGTTAGGTTAGGTAAGGTGGGTTAGGTTAGGTTAGGTTAGGTTAAGTTAGGTTAGGTTAGGTTAGGTTAGGTTAGGTTGGGTTAGGTTAGGTTAGATTAGGATAGGTTAGGTTAGGTCAGGTTGGGTTAGGTTAGGTTAGGTTAGGTTAGGTTAGGTTAGGTTGGGTTAGGTTAAGTTAGGTTAGGTTAGGGTATGTTAGGTTAGGTTAGGTTAGTATGGGTTAGGTTATGTTAGGTTCGGTTAGGTTAGGTTAGGTTAGGTTAGGTTAGGTTAGGTTTGGTTAGGTTGGGTTAGGTTAGGTTAGGTTAGGTTAGGTTAGGTTAGGTTAGGTTGGGTTAGGTTAGGTTAGGTTAGGTTTGGTTAGGTTGGGTTAGGTTAGGTTAGGTTAGGCTAGGTTAGGTTAGGTTAGGTTAGGTTAGGTTAGGTTAAGTTAGTTTAGGTTAGGTTAGGTTAGTTTGAGTTAAGTTAGGTTAGGTTAAGTTGGGTTAGGTTAGGTTAGGTTAGGTAAGGTTAGGTTAGGTTAGGTTAGGTTAGGTTAGGTTAGGTTGGGTTAGGTTAGGTTAGGTTAGGTTAGGTTAGGTTAGGTTAGGTTAAGTTAGGTTAGGTTGGGTTAGGTTAGGTTAGGTTAGGTTGGTCACGTTTGGTTAGGATAGGTTAGGTTAGGTTAGGTTAGGTTAGGTTAGTTTGAGTTAGGTTAGGTTAGGTTAGGTTAGTTTGAGTTAGTTAGGTTAGGTTACGTTAGGTTAGGTTAGGTTGGGTTAGGTGAGGCTAGTTTGGGTAAGGTTAGGTTAGGTTGGGTTAGGTTAGGTTAGGTTAGGTTAGGTTAGGTTAGATTACAATGGGTTAGGTTAGGTGAGGTTAGGTTTGGTAAGGTTAGGTTAGGTTAGGTTAGGTCAGGTCAGGTTAGGTTAGGTTAGGTTAGGTAAGGTTAGGTTAGGTAAGGTTAGATTAGTTTGCCAAATTTTGGGCTACTAGTAGCGAAAGTAGCCCATTTGTTTGTATAAGTAGCCCAATTTCGTGCTACTAGTAGCGAAAGTAGCCGAATTTTGGGCTACTAGTGGCGAAGGTAGCCCAATTTTGGGCTACTAGTAGCGAAAGTAGCCCAAAATTTGGGCTATAAGTAGTCTAATTTGGGCTACTAGTAGCAAAAGTAGCCCAATTTTTGGGCTACTACTAGCGAAAGTAGCCCAATTTTGAGGCTACTAGTAGCATAAGTAGCCCAATTTCTACGTTACTAGTAGCAAAAGTAGCCCAGTTTTTGAGCTACAAGTTGTGAAAGTTGCCTAGGTTAGGTTAGGTTAGGTAAGGTTCGGTTAGGTTAGGTTAGGTTAGGTTAGGTTAGGTTAGGGTAGGTTGGGTTAGGTTAGGTTAGGTTAGGTTAGGGTAGGTTGGGTTAGGTTAGGTAGGTTTGGTTAGGTTAGGTTAGGTTAAGTAGGTTAGGTTAGGTTAGGTTAGGTTAGGTTAGTTTGAGTTAGGTTAGGTTAGGTTAGGTTGGGTTAGGTTAGGTTAGGTTAGGTTAGGTTAGGTTAGGGTAAGTTAGGTTAGGTTAGGTTAGGTTAGGTTAGGTTAGTTTGAGTTAGGTTAGGTTAGGTTGGGTTAGGTTAGGTTAGGTAAGGTTAGGTTAGGTTAGGTTAGGTTAGGTTAAGTTAGGTTAGGTTAGGTTAGGTTAGGTTAGGGTAGGTTGGGTTAGGTTAGGTTAGGTTAGGGTAGTTGGGTTAGGTTAGGTTAGGTTAGGTTAGGTTTGGTTAGGTTAGGTTAGGTTAGGTTAAGTTAGGTTAGGTTAGGTTAGGTTAGGTTAGGTTAGTTTGAGTTAGGTTAGGTTAGGTAGGTGGGTTAGGTTAGGTTAGGGTTAGGGTAAGTTAGGTTAGGTTAGCTTAGGTTAGGTTAGGTTAGGTTAGGTTAGGTTAGTTGAGTTAGGTTAGGTTAGGTTAGGTTGGGTTAGGTTAGGTTAGTTAGGTAAGGTTAGGTTATGTTAGTTAGGTTAGGTTAGGTTAGGTAGGTTAAGTTAGGTTAGGTTAGGTTAGGTTAAGTTAGGTTAGGTTAGGTTAGGTTAGGTTGGGTTAGGTTAGGTTAGGTTAGGTTGGGTTAGGTTAGGTTAGGTTAGGTTAGGTTAGGTTAGGTTAAGTTAGGTTAGGTTAGGTTAGGTTAGTTTGAGTTAGGATAGGTTAGGTTGGGTTAGGTTAGGTTAGGTTAGGTAAGGTTAGGTTAGGTAAGGTTAGGTTAGGTTAGGTTAGGTTAGGTTGGGTTAGATTAGGTTAGGTTAGGTTAGGTTAGGTTAAGTTAGGTTAGGTTAGGTTAGGTTAGCTTAGGTTAGGTTATGTTAGGTTAGGTTAGGTTAGGTTAGGTTAGGTTAAGTTAGGTTAGGTTAGGTTAGGTTAGGTTAGGTTAGGTTAGGTTGGTTAGGTTAGGTTAGTTAGGTTAAGTTAGTTTAGTTAGGTTAGGTTAGTTTGAGTTAGGTTAGGTTAGGTTAAGTTGGGTTAGGTTAGGTTAGGTTAGGTTGGGTTAGGTTGGGTTAGGTTGGGTTAGGTTAGGTTAGGTTAGGTAAGGTTAGGTTAGGTTAGGTTAGGTTAGGTTAGATTAGGTTAGGTTAGGTTAGGTTAGGTTAGGTTAGGTTAAGTTAGGTTAGGTTAGGTTAGGTTAGGTTAGCTTAGGTTAGGTTATGTTAGGTTAGGTTAGGTTAGGTTATGTTAGGTTAGTTTGGTTGGGTTAGGTTAGGTTAAGTTGGGTTAGGTTAGGTAGGTTAGGTTGGGTTGGGTTAGTTAGGTTAGGTTAGGTTAAGTTAGGGTAGGTTTGGTTAGGTTAGGTTAGGTTAGGTTAGGTGGGTTAGGTTAGGTTAGGTAAGGTGGGGTTAGGTTAGGTTAGGTTAGGTTAGGTTAAGTTAGGTAGGTTAGGTTAGGTTAGGTTGGGTTAGGTTAAGTTAGATAGGATAGGTTAGGTTAGGTTAGGTTGGGTTAGGTTAGGTTAGGTTAGGTTAGGTTAGGTTGGGTTAGGCTAAGTTAGGTTAGGTTAGGTTAGGGTATGTTTGGTTAGGTTAGGTTAGGTTAGTTTGGATTAGGTTAGGTTAGGTTGGGTTGGGTTGGTTGGGTTGGGTTGGGTTGGGTTAGGTTAGGTTAGGTTAGGTTGGGTTAGGTTAGGTTAGGTTAGGTTTGGTTAGGTTGGGTTAGGTTAGGTTAGGCTAGGTTAGTAGTTAGGTTAAGTTAGGTTAGGTTAGGTTAGGTTAGGTTAGGTTAGGTTAGTTGAGTTAGGTTAGGTTAGGTTAGGTTAGTTTGAGTTAGGTTAGGTTAGGTTAGGTTAGGTTAGGTTACGTTAGGTTAGGTTGGGTTAGGTGAGGTTAGTTTGGGTAAGGTTAGTTAGGTTGGGTTTGGTTAGGTTAGGTTAGGTTAGGTTAGGTTAGATTACAATGGGTTAGGTTAGGTGAGGTTAGGTTTGGTAAGGTTAGGTTAGGTTAGATTAGGTCAGGTCAGGTTAGGTTAGGTAGGTTAGGTAAGGTTAGGTTAGTAAGGTTAGATTAGTTTGCCAAATTTTTGGGCTACTAGTAGCGAAAGTAGCCCATTTTTTTGTATAAGTAGCCCAATTTCGTGCTACTAGTAGCGAAAGTAGCCGAATTTTGGGCTACTAGTGGCGAAGGTAGCCCAATTTTGAGCTACTAGTAGCGAAAGTAGCCCAAAATTTGGGCTATAAGTAGTCTAATTTGGGCTATAGTAGCAAAAGTAGACCAATTTTTGGGCTACTACTAGCGAAAGTAGCCCAATTTTGAGGCTACTAGTAGCATAAGTAGCCCAATTTCTACGTTACTAGTAGCAAAAGTAGCCCAGTTTTTGAGCTACAAGTTGCCTAGGTTAGGTTAGGTTAGGTAAGGTTCGGTTAGTTAGGTTAGGTTAGGTTAGGTTAGGGTAGGTTGGGTTAGGTTAGGTTAGGTTAGGTTAGGGTAGGTTGGGTTAGGTTAGGTTAGGTTAGGTTAGGTTTGGTTAGGTTATGTAAGTAGGTTAGGTTAGGTTAGGTTAGGTTAGGTAGTTTGAGTTAGGTTAGGTTAGGTTAGGTTGGTTAGGTTAGGTTAGGTTAGGTTAGGTTAGGGTAAGTTAGGTAGGTTAGGTTAGGTTAGGTTAGTTTGAGTTAGGTTAGGTTAGGTTAGGTTGGGTTAGGTTAGGTTAGGTTAGGTAAGGTTAGGTTATGTTAGGTTAGGTTAGGTAGGTTAGGTTAAGTTAGGTTAGGTTAGGTTAGGTTAGGTTAGGGTAGGTTGGGTTAGGTTAGGTTAGGTTAGGGTAGGTTGGGTTAGGTTAGGTAGGTTAGGTTGGGTTAGGTTTGGTTAGGTTAGGTTAGGTTAAGTTAGGTTAGGTTAGGTTAGGTTAGTTAGTTTGAGTTAGGTTAGGTTAGGTTAGGTTAGGTTAGTTTGGTTAGGTTAGGTTATGTTAGGTTAGGTTAGGTTAGGGTAAGTTAGGTTAGGTTAGGTTAGGTTAGGTTAGTTTGAGTTAGGTTAGGTTAGTTAGGTTGGGTTAGGTTAGGTTAGGTTAGGTAAGGTTAGGTTATGTTAGGTTAGGTTAGGTTAGGTTAGGTTAAGTTAGGTTAGGTTAGGTTAGGTTAGGTAGGTTAGGTAAGTTAGGTTAGGTTAGGTAGGTTAGGTTGGGTTAGGTTAGGTAGGTTAAAGTTAGGTTCGGTTAGGTTAGGTTAGGTTAGGTTAGGTTAAGTTAGGTTAGTTAGGTTAGTTTGAGTTAGGTTAGGTTAGGTTAGGTTGGGTTAGGTTAGGTTAGGTTAGGTTAGGTTAGGTTAGGTTGGGTTAGATTAGGTTAGGTTAGGTTAGGTTAGGTTAGGTTAAGTTAGGTTAGGTTAGGTTAGGTTAGGTAGCTTATGTTAGGTTAGGTTAGGTTAGGTTAGGTTAGGTAGGTTAAGTTAGGTTAGGTTAGGTTAGGTTTGGTTAGGTTAGGTTAGGTTAAGTTAGTTAGTTAGGTTAGGTTAGTTTGAGTTAGGTTAGGTTAGGTTAAGTTGGGTTAGGTTAGGTTAGGTTAGGTTAGGTAAGGTGTAGGTTAGGTTAGTGGGTTAGGGTAGGTTGGGTTAGGGTAGGTTAGGTTAGGTTAGGTTAGGTAGGTTAGTTTGGGTTATGTTAGAATAGGTTGGGTTAGGTTAGGTTAGGTTAGGTTATGTTTGGTTAGGTTGGTTGGGTTAGGTTAGGTTAAGTTGGGTTAGGTTAGTTAGGTTAGGTTAGGTTGGGTTAGGTTAGGTTAGGTAAGTGGGGTTAGGTTAGGTTAGGTTAGGTTAAGTAGGTTAGTAGGTTAGGTTAGGTTAGGTTGGGTTAGGTTAGGTTAGATTAGGATAGGTTAGGTTAGGTTAGGTTGGGTTAGGTTAGGTTAGGTTGGGTTAGGTTAAGTTAGGTTAGGTTAGGTAGGGTAACTTAGGTTAGGTTAGGTTAGGTTAGTATGGGTTAGGTTATGTTAGGTTCGGTTAGGTTAGGTTAGGTTAGGTTGGGTTAGGTTAGGTTAGGGTTAGGTTAGGTTAGGTTGGGTTAGGTTAGGTTAGGTTAGGTTAGGTTAGGTTAGGTTGGGTTAGGTTAGGTTAGGTTAGGTTAGGTTTGGTTAGGTGGGTTAGGTTAGGTTAGGTTAGGTTAGGTTAGGCTAGGTTAGGTTAGGTTAGGTTAGGTTAGGTTAGGTTAAGTTAGTTTAGGTTAGGTTAGGTTAGTTTGAGTTAGGTTAGGTAGGTTAAGTTGGGTTAGGTTAGGTTAAGTTAGGTAAGGTTAGGTTAGTTAGGTTAGGTTAGGTTGGGTTAGGTTAGGTTAGGTAGGTTAGGTTAGGTTATGTTAGGTTAGGTTGGGTTAGGTTAGTTAAGTGGCTTAGGTTAGGTTAGGTTAGGTTGGGTTAGGTTAGGTTAGGTTAGGTTAAGTTAGGGTAGGTTTGGTTAGGTTAGGTTAGGTTAGGTTAGGTTAGGTTAGGTAAGGTGGGGTTAGGTTAGGTTAGGTTAGGTAGGTTAGGTTAGGTTAGGATAGGTTAGGTTAGGTTAGGTTGGGTTAGGTTAGGTTAGATTAGGATAGGTAGATTAGGTTAGGTTGGGTTAGGTTAGGTTAGGTTAGGTTAGGTTAGGTTAGTTTGGGTTAGGTTAAGTTAGGTTAGGTTAGGTTAGGTTTTGTTAGGCTAGGTTAGTATGGGTTAGGTTATGTTAGGTTCGGTTAGGTTAGGTTAGTTAGGTTAGGTTAGGTTAGGGTAGGTTGGGTTAGGTTAGGTTAGGTTAGGTTAGATTTGGTTAGGTTAGGTTAGGTTAGGTTAAGTTAGTTAGGTTAGGTTAGGTTAGGTTAGTTTGAGTTAGGTTAGGTTAGGTTGGGTTAGGTTAGGATACATTAGGCTAGATTAGGTTAGGTTAGGTTAGGTTAGGGTAAGGTAGGTTAGGTTAGCTTAGTTAGGTTAGGTTAGGTTAGGTTAGGTTAGTTTGAGTTAGGTTAGTTAGGTTAGGTTGGGTTAGGTTAGGTAAGGTTAGGTTATGTTAGGTTAGGTTAGGTTAGTTAGGTTAGGTTAGGTTAAGTTAGGTTAGGTTAGGTTAGATTAGGTTAGGTTAGGTTAAGTTAGGTTAGGTTAGGTTAGGTTGGGTTAGGTTAGGTTAGGTTAGGTTAAGTTAGGTTAGGTTAGGTTAGATTAGGTAGGTTAGGTTAAGTTAGGTTAGGTTAGGTTAGGTTGGGTTAGGTTAGGTAGGTTAGGTTATGTTAGGTTAGGTTAGGTTAGGTTAGGTTAGGTAGTTTGGGTTAGGTTAAGTTAGGATAGGTTAGGTTAGGTTAGGTTAGTATGGGTTAGGTTATGTTAGGTTCGGTTAGGTTAGGTTAGGTTAGGTTAGGTTAGGGTAGGTTGGGTTTAGGTTAGGTTAGGTTAGTAGGGTAGGTTGGGTTAGGTTAGGTTAGGTTAGGTTAGGTTAGGTTTGGTTAGGTTAGGTTAGGTTAGGTTAGGTTAGGTTAGGTTAGTTTGAGTTAGGTTAGGTTAGGTTGGGTTAGGTTAGGTTAGGTTAGGTTAGGTTAGGTTAGGGTAAGTTAGGTTAGGTTAGGTTAGCTTAGGTTAGGTTAGGTTAGGTTAGGTTAGGTTAGTTTGGTTAGGTTAGGTTAGATTAGGTTGGGTTAGGTTAGGTTAGGTAAGGTTAGGTTATGTAGGTTAGGTTAGGTTAGGTTAAGTTAGGTTGGTTAGGTTAGGTTAGGTTAGGTTAAGTTAGGTTAGGTTAGGTTAGGTTAGGTTGGGTTAGGTTAGGTTAGGTTAGGTTAGGTTCGGTTAGGTTAGGTTAGGTTAGGTTAGGTTAAGTTAGGTTAGGTTAGGTAGGTTAGTTTGAGTTAGGTTAGGTTAGGTTAGGTTGGGTTAGGTTAGGCTAGGTTAGGTTAGGTTAGGTTAGGTTAGGTTAGGTTGGGTTAGATTAGGTTAGGTTAGGTTAGGTTAAGTTAGGTTAGGTTAGGTTAGGTTAGGTTAGGTTAGCTTAGGTTAGGTTAGCTTAGGTTAGGTTAGGGTTAAGTTAGGTTAGGTTAGGTTAGGTTGGTTAGGTTAGGTTAGGTTGTTAAGTTAGTTTAGGTTAGGTTAGGTTAGGTTCGGTTAGGTTAGGTTAGGTTAGGTTGTTAGGTTAGGTTAGGTTAGGTTAGTTTGAGTTAGGATAGGTTAGGTTGGGTTAGGTTAGTTAGGTTAGGTAAGGTTAGGTTAGGTAAGTTAGGTTAGGTTAGGTTAGGTTGGGTTAGATTAGGTTAGGTTAGGTTAGGTTAGGTTAAGTTAGGTTAGGTTAGCTTAGGTTAGGTTATGTTAGGTTAGGTTAGGTTAGGTTAGGTAGGTTAGGTTAAGTTAGGTTAGGTTAGGTAGGTTAGGTTAGGTTTGGTTAGGTTAGGTTAGGTTAGGTTAAGTTAGTTTAGGTTAGGTTAGGTTAGTTTGAGTTAGGTTAGGTTAGGTTAAGTTGGGTTAGGTTAGGTTAGGTTAGGTTGGGTTAGGTTAGGTTAGGTTAGGTAAGGTTAGGTTAGGTTAGGTTAGGTTAGGTTGGGTTAGATTAGGTTAGGTTAGGTTAGGTTAGGTTAGGTAAGTTAGGTTAGGTTAGGTTAGGTTAGGTTAGCTTAGGTTAGGTTATGTTAGGTTAGGTTAGGTTAGGTTATGTTAGGTTAGGTTGGTTGGGTTAGGTTAGGTTAAGTTGGGTTAGGTTAGGTTAGGTTAGGTTGGGTTAGGTTAGGTTAGGTTAGGTTAAGTTAGGGTAGGTTTGGTTAGGTTAGGTTAGGTTAGGTTAGGTTGGGTTAGGTTAGGTTAGGTAAGGTGGGGTTAGGTTAGGTTAGGTTGGGTTAGGCTAAGTTAGGTTAGGTTAGGTTAGGGTATGTTAGGTTAGGTTAGGTTAGTTTGGATTAGGTTAGGTTAGGTTAGGTTGGGTTGGGTTGGGTTGGGTTGGGTTGGGTTGGGTTGGTTGGGTTGGTTGGGTTGGGTTGGGTTGGGTTAGGTTAGGTTAGGTTAGGTTAGGTTAGGTTGGGTTAGTTAGGTTAGGTTAGGTTTGGTTAGGTTGGGTTAGGTTAGGCTAGGTTAGGTTAGTTAGGTTAAGTTAGGTTTAGGTTAGGTTAGGTTAGGTTAGGTTAGGTTAGTTGAGTTAGGTTAGGTTAGATTAGGATAGGTTAGGTTAGGTTAGGTTGGGTTAGGTTAGGTTAGTGTTAGGTTAGGTTAGGTTGGGTTAGGCTAAGTTAGGTTAGGTTAGGTTAGGGTATGTTAGGTTAGGTTAGGTTAGTTTGGATTAGTTAGGTTAGGTTAGGTTGATGGGTTGGGTTGGGTGGGTGGGTTGGGTTGGGTTGGGTTGGGTTGGGTTGGGTTAGGTTAGGTTAGGTTAGGTTAGGTTAGGTTAGGTTTGGTTAGGTTGGGTTAGGTTAGGTTAGGCTAGGTTAGGTTAGGTTAGGTTAAGTTAGGTTAGGTTAGGTTAGGTTAGGTTAGGTTAGGTTAGGTTAGTTTGAGTTAGGTTAGGTTAGGTTAGGTTAGGTTAGGTTACGTTAGGTTAGGTTGGGTTAGGTGAGGTTAGTTTGGGTAAGGTTAGGTTAGGTTGGGTTAGGTTAGGTTAGGTTAGGTTAGGTTAGATTACAATGGGTTAGGTTAGGTGAGGTTAGGTTTGGTAAGGTTAGGTTAGGTTAGATTAGGTCAGGTCAGGTTAGGTTAGGTTAGGTAAGGTTAGGTTAGGTAAGGTTAGATTAGTTTGCCAAATTTTTGGGCTACTAGTAGCGAAAGTAGCCCATTTTTTTGTATAAGTAGCCCAATTTCGTGCTACTAGTAGCGAAAGTAGCCGAATTTTTGGGCTACTAGTGGCGAAGGTAGCCCAATTTTGAGCTACTAGTAGCGAAAGTAGCCCAAAATTTGGGCTATAAGTAGTCTAATTTGGGCTACTAGTAGCAAAAGTAGACCAATTTTTGGGCTACTACTAGCGAAAGTAGCCCAATTTTGAGGCTACTAGTAGCATAAGTAGCCCAATTTCTACGTTACTAGTAGCAAAAGTAGCCCAGTTTTTGAGCTACAAGTTGCCTAGGTTAGGTTAGGTTAGGTAAGGTTCGGTTAGGTTAGGTTAGGTTAGGTTAGGTTAGGGTAGGTTGGGTTTGGTTGGGTTAGGTTAGGTTAGGTTAGGTTAGGGTAGGTTGGGTTAGGTTAGGTTAGGTTAGGTTAGGTTTGGTTAGGTTATGTTAAGTTAGGTTAGGTTAGGTTAGGTTAGGTTAGGTTAGGTTAGTTTGAGTTAGGTTAGGTTAGGTTGGGTTAGGTTAGGTTAGGTTAGGTTAGGTTAGGTTAGGGTAAGTTAGGTTAGGTTAGGTTAGGTTAGGTTAGGTTAGTTTGAGTTAGGTTAGGTTAGGTTAGGTTAGGTTGGGTTAGGTTAGGTTAGGTTAGGTAAGGTTAGGTTATGTTAGGTTAGGTTAGGTTAGGTTAGGTTAGGTTAAGTTAGGTTAGGTTAGGTTAGGTTAGGGTAGGTTAGGTTAGGTTTGGTTAGGTTAGGTTACGTTAGGTTAGGTTAGGTTAGGTTAGGTTAGTTTGAGTTAGGTTAGGTTAGGTTAGGTTAGGTTAGGTTAGGTTTGGTTTGGTTAGGTTACGTTAGGTTAGGTTAGGTTAGGGTAAGTTAGGTTAGGTTAGGTTAGGTTAGGTTAGTTTGAGTTAGGTTAGGTTAGGTTAGGTTGGGTTAGGTTAGGTTAGGTTAGGTTAGGTTAGGTTAGGTTAGTATGGGTTAGGTTATGTTAGGTTCGGTTCGGTTACGTTAGGTTAGGTTAGGTTAGGTTAGGTTGGGTTAGGTTGGGTTAGGGTTAGGTTAGGTTAGGTTAGGTTAGGTTAGGTTGGGTTAGGTTAGGTTAGGTTAGGTTAGGTTTGGTTAGGTTAGGTTGGGTTAGGTTAGGTTAGGTTAGGTTGGGTTAGGTTAGGTTAGGTTGGGTTAGGTTAGGTTAGGTTAGGTTAGGTTAGGTTAGGTTAAGTTAGGTTAGGTTAGGTTAGGTTGGGTTAGGTTAGGTAAGGTTAGGTTAGGTTAGTTTGGGTTAGTTTGGGTTTGGTTAGGTTAGGTTAGGTTGGGTTGGGTTAGGTTAGGTTAGGTTAGGTTAGGTTAGGTTAGGTTAGGTTAGGTTAGTTTGAGTTAGGTTAGGTTAGGTTAGGTTGGGTTAGGTTAGGCTAGGTTAGGTTAGGTTAGGTTAGGTTAGGTTAGGTTGGGTTAGATTAGGTTAGGTTAGGTTAGGTTAAGTTAGGTTAGGTTAGGTTAGGTTAGGTTAGGTTAGCTTAGGTTAGGTTAGCTTAGGTTAGGTTAGGTTAGGTTAAGTTAGGTTAGGTTAGGTTAGGTTTGGTTAGGTTAGGTTAGGTTAAGTTAGTTTAGGTTAGGTTAGGTTAGGTTCGGTTAGGTTAGGTTAGGTTAGGTTAAGTTAGGTTAGGTTAGGTTAGTTTGAGTTAGGATAGGTTAGGTTGGGTTAGGTTAGGTTAGGTTAGGTAAGGTTAGGTTAGGTAAGGTTAGGTTAGGTTAGGTTAGGTTGGGTTAGATTAGGTTAGGTTAGGTTAGGTTAGGTTAAGTTAGGTTAGGTTAGCTTAGGTTAGGTTATGTTAGGTTAGGTTAGGTTAGGTTAGGTTAGGTTAGGTTAGGTTAAGTTAGGTTAGGTTAGGTTAGGTTAGGTTAGGTTTGGTTAGGTTAGGTTAGGTTAGGTTAAGTTAGTTTAGGTTAGGTTAGGTTAGTTTGAGGTTAGGTTAAGTTGGGTTAGGTTAGGTTAGGTTAGGTTGGGTTAGGTTAGGTTAGGTAAGGTTAGGTTAGGTTAGGTTAGGTTAGGTTAGGTTGGGTTAGATTAGGTTAGGTTAGGTTAGGTTAGGTTAGGTTAAGTTAGGTTAGGTTAGGTTAGGTTAGGTTAGCTTAGGTTAGGTTATGTTAGGTTAGGTTAGGTTAGGTTATGTTAGGTTAGGTTTGGTTGGGTTAGGTTAGGTTAAGTTGGGTTAGGTTAGGTTAGGTTAGGTTGGGTTAGGTTAGGTTAGGTTAGGTTAAGTTAGGGTAGGTTTGGTTAGGTTAGGTTAGGTTAGGTTGGGTTAGGTTAGGTTAGGTAAGGTGGGGTTAGGTTAGGTTAGGTTGGGTTAGGCTAAGTTAGGTTAGGTTAGGTTAGGGTATGTTAGGTTAGGTTAGGTTAGTTTGGATTAGGTTAGGTTAGGTTAGGTTGGGTTGGGTTGGGTTGGGTTGGGTTGGGTTGGGTTAGGTTAGGTTAGGTTAGGTTGGGTTAGGTTAGGTTAGGTTAGGTTTGGTTAGGTTGGGTTAGGTTAGGTTAGGCTAGGTTAGGTTAGGTTAGGTTAAGTTAGGTTAGGTTAGGTTAGGTTAGGTTAGGTTAGGTTAGGTTAGTTTGAGTTAGGTTAGGTTAGGTTAGGATAGGTTAGGTTAGGTTAGGTTGGGTTAGGTTAGGTTAGGTTAGGTTAGGTTAGGTTGGGTTAGGCTAAGTTAGGTTAGGTTAGGTTAGGGTATGTTAGGTTAGGTTAGGTTAGTTTGGATTAGGTTAGGTTAGGTTAGGTTGGGTTGGGTTGGGTTGGGTTGGGTTGGGTTGGGTTGGGTTGGGTTGGGTTGGGTTGGGTTGGGTTAGGTTAGGTTAGGTTAGGTTAGGTTGGGTTAGGTTAGGTTAGGTTAGGTTTGGTTAGGTTGGGTTAGGTTAGGTTAGGCTAGGTTAGGTTAGGTTAGGTTAAGTTAGGTTAGGTTAGGTTAGGTTAGGTTAGGTTAGGTTAGTTTGAGTTAGGTTAGGTTAGGTTAGGTTAGGTTAGGTTACGTTAGGTTAGGTTGGGTTAGGTGAGGTTAGTTTGGGTAAGGTTAGGTTAGGTTGGGTTAGGTTAGGTTAGGTTAGGTTAGGTTAGATTACAATGGGTTAGGTTAGGTGAGGTTAGGTTTGGTAAGGTTAGGTTAGGTTAGATTAGGTCAGGTCAGGTTAGGTTAGGTTAGGTAAGGTTAGGTTAGGTAAGGTTAGATTAGTTTGCCAAATTTTTGGGCTACTAGTAGCGAAAGTAGCCCATTTTTTTGTATAAGTAGCCCAATTTCGTGCTACTAGTAGCGAAAGTAGCCGAATTTTTGGGCTACTAGTGGCGAAGGTAGCCCAATTTTGAGCTACTAGTAGCGAAAGTAGCCCAAAATTTGGGCTATAAGTAGTCTAATTTGGGCTACTAGTAGCAAAAGTAGACCAATTTTTGGGCTACTACTAGCGAAAGTAGCCCAATTTTGAGGCTACTAGTAGCATAAGTAGCCCAATTTCTACGTTACTAGTAGCAAAAGTAGCCCAGTTTTTGAGCTACAAGTTGCCTAGGTTAGGTTAGGTTAGGTAAGGTTCGGTTAGGTTAGGTTAGGTTAGGTTAGGTTAGGGTAGGTTGGGTTAGGTTGGGTTAGGTTAGGTTAGGTTAGGTTAGGGTAGGTTGGGTTAGGTTAGGTTAGGTTAGGTTAGGTTTGGTTAGGTTATGTTAAGTTAGGTTAGGTTAGGTTAGGTTAGGTTAGGTTAGGTTAGTTTGAGTTAGGTTAGGTTAGGTTAGGTTGGGTTAGGTTAGGTTAGGTTAGGTTAGGTTAGGGTAAGTTAGGTTAGGTTAGGTTAGGTTAGGTTAGGTTAGGTTAGTTTGAGTTAGGTTAGGTTAGGTTAGGTTAGGTTAGGTTGGGTTAGGTTAGGTTAGGTAAGGTTAGGTTATGTTAGGTTAGGTTAGGTTAGGTTAGGTTAGGTTAAGTTAGGTTAGGTTAGGTTAGGTTAGGGTAGGTTAGGTTAGGTTTGGTTAGGTTAGGTTACGTTAGGTTAGGTTAGGTTAGGTTAGGTTAGGTTAGTTTGAGTTAGGTTAGGTTAGGTTAGGTTAGGTTAGGTTAGGTTTGGTTTGGTTAGGTTACGTTAGGTTAGGTTAGGTTAGGGTAAGTTAGGTTAGGTTAGGTTAGGTTAGGTTAGTTTGAGTTAGGTTAGGTTAGGTTAGGTTGGGTTAGGTTAGGTTAGGTTAGGTTAGGTTAGGTTAGGTTAGGTTAGTATGGGTTAGGTTATGTTAGGTTCGGTTCGGTTACGTTAGGTTAGGTTAGGTTAGGTTAGGTTGGGTTAGGTTGGGTTAGGTTAGGTTAGGTTAGGTTAGGTTAGGTTAGGTTGGGTTAGGTTAGGTTAGGTTAGGTTAGGTTTGGTTAGGTTAGGTTGGGTTAGGTTAGGTTAGGTTAGGTTGGGTTAGGTTAGGTTAGGTTGGGTTAGGTTAGGTTAGGTTAGGTTAGGTTAGGTTAGGTTAAGTTAGGTTAGGTTAGGTTAGGTTGGGTTAGGTTAGGTAAGGTTAGGTTAGGTTAGTTTGGGTTAGTTTGGGTTTGGTTAGGTTAGGTTAGGTTGGGTTGGGTTAGGTTAGGTTAGGTTAGGTTAGGTTGGGGTAGGTTGGGTTAGGTTAGGATAGGTTAGGTTAGGTTTGGTCACGTTTGGTTAGGATAGGTGAGGTTAGGTTAGGTTAGGTTAGGTTAGTTTGAGTTAGGTTAGGTTAGGTTAGGTTAGTTTGAGTTAGGTTAGGTTAGGTTAGGTTAGGTTAGGTTGGGTTAGGTGAGGTTAGTTTGGGTAAGGTTAGGTTAGGTTGGGTTAGGTTAGGTTAGGTTAGGTTAGGTTAGGTTAGATTACAATGGGTTAGGTTAGGTTAGGTTAGGTGAGGTTAGGTTTGGTAAGGTTAGGTTAGGTTAGGTTAGGTCAGGTCAGGTCAGGTCAGGTTAGGTTAGGTTGGGTAAGGTTAGGTTAGGTAAGGTTAGATTAATTTGCCAAATTTTTGGGCTACTAGTAGCGAAAGTAGCCCATTTTTTTGTATAAGTAGCCCAATTTCGTGCTACTAGTAGCGAAAGTAGCCGAGTTTTTGGGCTACTAGTGGCGAAGGTAGCCCAATTTTGGGCTACTAGTAGCGAAAGTAGCCCAAAATTTGGGCTATAAGTAGTCCAATTTGGGCTACTAGTAGCAAAAGTAGCCCAATTTTTGGGCTACTACTAGCGAAAGTAGCCCAATTTTGAGGCTACTAGTAGCATAAGTAGCCCAATTTCTACGTTACTAGTAGCGAAAGTAGCCCAGTTTTTGAGCTACAAGTTGTGAAAGTTGTCTAGGTTAGGTTAGGTTAGGTAAGGTTCGGTTAGGTTAGGTTAGGTTAGGTTGGGTTAGGTTAGGTTAGGTTAGGTTACGTTAGGTTGGGATAGGTTATGTTAGGTTAGGTTAGGTTAGGTTAGGTTAGGTTAGTATAGGTTAGGTTTGGTTAGGTTAGGTTAGGTTAGGTTAGGTTGGGTTAGGTTAGGTTAGGTTACGTTAGGTTGGGTTAGGTTATGTTAGGTTAGGTTAGGTTAGGTTAGGTTAGGTTAGTATAGGTTAGGTTTGGTTAGGTTAGGTAAGGTTAGGTTAGGTTAGGTTAGGTTAGGTTGGGTTAGGTTTGGTTAGGTTTAGTTAGGTCACGTTTGGTTAGGATATGTTAGGTTAGGTTAGGTTAGGTTAGGTCAGGTTGGGTTAGGTTAGGTTAGGTTAGGTTAGGTTAGGTTAGGTTGGGTTAGGTTAGGTTAGGTTAGGTTAGGTTAGGTTAGGTTGGGTTAGGTTAGATTAGGATTGGTTAGGTTAGGTTGGGTTAGGTTAGGTTAGGGTAGGTTGGGTTAGGTTAGGTTAGGTTGGGTTAGGCTAAGTTAGGTTAGGTTAGGTTAGGGTATGTTAGGTTAGGTTAGGTTAGGTTAGTTTGGATTAGGTTAGGTTAGGTTGGGTTGGGTTGGGTTGGGTTGGGTTGGGTTGGGTTGGGTTGGGTTGGGTTGGGTTGGGTTAGGTTAGGTTAGGTTAGGTTGGGTTGGGGGTTGGGTTAGGTTAGGTTAGGTTAGGTTAGGTTTGGTTAGGTTGGGTTAGGTTAGGTTAGGCTAGGTTAGGTTAGGTTAGGTTAAGTTAGGTTAGGTTAGGTTAGGTTAGGTTAGGTTAGGTTAGGTTAGTTTGAGTTAGGTTAGGTTAGGTTAGGTTAGGTTAGGTTACGTTAGGTTAGGTTGGGTTAGGTGAGGTTAGTTTGGGTAAGGTTAGGTTAGGTTGGGTTAGGTTAGGTTAGGTTAGGTTAGGTTAGGTTAGATTACAATGGGTTAGGTTAGGTGAGGTTAGGTTTGGTAAGGTTAGGTTAGGTTAGATTAGGTCAGGTCAGGTTAGGTTAGGTTAGGTAAGGTTAGGTTAGGTAAGGTTAGATTAGTTTGCCAAATTTTTGGGCTACTAGTAGCGAAAGTAGCCCATTTTTTTGTATAAGTAGCCCAATTTCGTGCTACTAGTAGCGAAAGTAGCCGAATTTTTGGGCTACTAGTGGCGAAGGTAGCCCAATTTTGAGCTACTAGTAGCGAAAGTAGCCCAAAATTTGGGCTATAAGTAGTCTAATTTGGGCTACTAGTAGCAAAAGTAGACCAATTTTTGGGCTACTACTAGCGAAAGTAGCCCAATTTTGAGGCTACTAGTAGCATAAGTAGCCCAATTTCTACGTTACTAGTAGCAAAAGTAGCCCAGTTTTTGAGCTACAAGTTGCCTAGGTTAGGTTAGGTTAGGTAAGGTTCGGTTAGGTTAGGTTAGGTTAGGTTAGGTTAGGGTAGGTTGGGTTAGGTTAGGTTAGGTTAGGTTAGGGTAGGTTGGGTTAGGTTAGGTTAGGTTAGGTTAGGTTTGGTTAGGTTATGTTAAGTTAGGTTAGGTTAGGTTAGGTTAGGTTAGGTTAGGTTAGTTTGAGTTAGGTTAGGTTAGGTTAGGTTGGGTTAGGTTAGGTTAGGTTAGGTTAGGTTAGGGTAAGTTAGGTTAGGTTAGGTTAGGTTAGGTTAGGTTAGTTTGAGTTAGGTTAGGTTAGGTTAGGTTAGGTTAGGTTGGGTTAGGTTAGGTTAGGTAAGGTTAGGTTATGTTAGGTTAGGTTAGGTTAGGTTAGGTTAGGTTAAGTTAGGTTAGGTTAGGTTAGGTTAGGGTAGGTTAGGTTAGGTTTGGTTAGGTTAGGTTACGTTAGGTTAGGTTAGGTTAGGTTAGGTTAGGTTAGTTTGAGTTAGGTTAGGTTAGGTTAGGTTAGGTTAGGTTAGGTTTGGTTTGGTTAGGTTACGTTAGGTTAGGTTAGGTTAGGGTAAGTTAGGTTAGGTTAGGTTAGGTTAGGTTAGTTTGAGTTAGGTTAGGTTAGGTTAGGTTGGGTTAGGTTAGGTTAGGTTAGGTTAGGTTAGTATGGGTTAGGTTATGTTAGGTTCGGTTCGGTTAGGTTAGGTTAGGTTAGGTTAGGTTAGGTTGGGTTAGGTTGGGTTAGGTTAGGTTAGGTTAGGTTAGGTTGGGTTAGGTTAGGTTAGGTTAGGTTAGGTTTGGTTAGGTTAGGTTGGGTTAGGTTAGGTTAGGTTAGGCTAGGTTAGGTTAGGTTAGGTTGGGTTAGGTTAGGTTAGGTTAGGTTAGGTTAGGTTAGGTTAGGTTAAGTTAGGTTAGGTTAGGTTAGGTTGGGTTAGGTTAGGTAAGGTTAGGTTAGGTTAGTTTGGGTTAGTTTGGGTTTGGTTAGGTTAGGTTAGGTTGGGTTGGGTTAGGTTAGGTTAGGTTAGGTTGGGTTAGGTTGGGTTAGGTTAGGATAGGTTAGGTTAGGTTTGGTCACGTTTGGTTAGGATAGGTGAGGTTAGGTTAGGTTAGGTTAGTTTGAGTTAGGTTAGGTTAGGTTAGGTTAGTTTGAGTTAGGTTAGGTTAGGTTAGGTTAGGTTAGGTTGGGTTAGGTGAGGTTAGTTTGGGTAAGGTTAGGTTAGGTTGGGTTAGGTTAGGTTAGGTTAGGTTAGGTTAGGTTAGGTTAGGTTAGATTACAATGGGTTAGGTTAGGTTAGGTTAGGTGAGGTTAGGTTTGGTAAGGTTAGGTTAGGTTAGGTTAGGTCAGGTCAGGTCAGGTCAGGTTAGGTTAGGTTGGGTAAGGTTAGGTTAGGTAAGGTTAGATTAATTTGCCAAATTTTTGGGCTACTAGTAGCGAAAGTAGCCCATTTTTTTGTATAAGTAGCCCAATTTCGTGCTACTAGTAGCGAAAGTAGCCGAGTTTTTGGGCTACTAGTGGCGAAGGTAGCCCAATTTTGGGCTACTAGTAGCGAAAGTAGCCCAAAATTTGGGCTATAAGTAGTCCAATTTGGGCTACTAGTAGCAAAAGTAGCCCAATTTTTGGGCTACTACTAGCGAAAGTAGCCCAATTTTGAGGCTACTAGTAGCATAAGTAGCCCAATTTCTACGTTACTAGTAGCGAAAGTAGCCCAGTTTTTGAGCTACAAGTTGTGAAAGTTGTCTAGGTTAGGTTAGGTTAGGTAAGGTTCGGTTAGGTTAGGTTAGGTTAGGTTAGGTTGGGTTAGGTTAGGTTAGGTTAGGTTACGTTAGGTTGGGATAGGTTATGTTAGGTTAGGTTAGGTTAGGTTAGGTTAGTATAGGTTAGGTTTGGTTAGGTTAGGTTAGGTTAGGTTGGGTTAGGTTAGGTTAGGTTACGTTAGGTTGGGTTAGGTTATGTTAGGTTAGGTTAGGTTAGGTTAGGTTAGGTTAGTATAGGTTAGGTTTGGTTAGGTTAGGTAAGGTTAGGTTAGGTTAGGTTAGGTTAGGTTGGGTTAGGTTTGGTTAGGTTTAGTTAGGTCACGTTTGGTTAGGATATGTTAGGTTAGGTTAGGTTAGGTTAGGTCAGGTTGGGTTAGGTTAGGTTAGGTTAGGTTAGGTTAGGTTGGGTTAGGTTAGGTTAGGTTAGGTTAGGTTAGGTTAGGTTGGGTTAGGTTAGATTAGGATTGGTTAGGTTAGGTTGGGTTAGGTTAGGTTAGGGTAGGTTGGGTTAGGTTAGGTTAGGTTGGGTTAGGTTAGGTTAGGTTAGGTTTGGTTAGGTTAGGTTAGGTTAGGTTAAGTTAGGTTAGGTTAGGTTAGGTTAGGTTAGCTTAGGTTAGGTTAGGTTAGGTTAGGTAAGGTTAGGTTAGGTTGGGTTAGGTTAAGTTAGGTTAGGTTAGGTTCGGTTAGGCTAGGTTAGATTAGGTTAAGTTAGTTTAGGTTAGGTTAGGTTAGTTTGAGTTAGGTTAGGTTAGGTTAAGTTGGGTTAGGTTAGGTTAGGTTAGGTAATGTTAGGTTAGGTTAGGTTAGGTTAGGATAGGTTAGGTTAGGTTGGGTTAGGTTAGGTTAGGTTAGGTTAGGTTAGGTTAGGTTAGTTTGGGTTAGGTTAGAATAGGTTGGGTTAGGTTAGGTTAGGTTATGTTAGGTTAGGTTAGGTTGGGTTAGGTTAGGTTAAGTTGGGTTAGGTTAGGTTAGGTTAGGTTGGGTTAGGTTAGGTTAGGTTAGGTTAGGTTAAGTTAGGGTAGGTTTGGTTAGGTTAGGTTAGGTTAGGTTAGGTTGGGTTAGGTTAGGTTAGGTAAGGTGGGGTTAGGTAAGGTTAGGTTAGGTTAGGTTAAGTTAGGTTAGGTTAGGTTAGGTTAGGTTAGGTTAGGTTAGGTTAGGTGGGTTAGGTTAGGTTAGATTAGGTTAAGTTAGGTTAGGTTAGGTTAGGTTAGGTTAGGTTAGGTTAGGGTGGGTTAGGTTAGGTTAGATTAGGATAGGTTAGGTTAGGTTGGGTTAGGTTAGGTTAGGTTAGGTTAGGTTAGGTTCGGTTAGGTTAGGTTAGGTTAGGTTAGGTTAGGTTAAGTTAGGTTAGGTTAGGTTAGGTTAGGTTAGTTTGAGTTAGGTTAGGTTAGGTTGGGTTAGGTTAGGTTAGGTAAGGTAAGGTTAGGTTAGGTTAGGTTAGGTTAGGTTGGGTTAGGTTAGGTTAGGTTAGGTTTAGTTAGGTTAGGTTAGGTTAGGTTAGGTTAAGTTAGGTTAGGTTAGGTTAGGTTAGCTTAGGTTAGGTTAGGTTAGGTTAGGTTAAGTTAGTTTAGGTTAGGTTAGGATAGTTTGAGTTAGGTTAGGTTAGGTTAAGTTGGGTTAGGTTAGGTTAGGTAAGGTTAGGTTAGGTTAGGTTAGGTTAGGTTAGGTTGGGTTAGGTTAAGTTAGGTTAGGTTAGGTTAGGTTAGTTTGGGTTAGGTTAGAATAGGTTGGGTTAGGTTAGGTTAGGTTAGGTTAGGTTATGTTAGGTTAGGTTAGGTTGGGTTAGGTTAGGTAAGGTTGGGTTAGGTTAGGTTAGGTTAGGTTTGGTTGGGTTAGGTTAGGTTAAGTTAGGTTAAGTTAGGGTAGGTTTGGTTAGGTTAGGTTAGGTTAGGTTAGGTTAGGTTGGGTTAGGTTAGGTTAGGTAAGGTGGGGTTAGGTAAGGTGGGGTTAGGTTAGGTTAGGTTAAGTTAGGTTAGGTTAGGTTAGGTTAGGTTGGGTTAGGTTAGGTTAGATTAGGATAGGTTAGGTTAGGTTAGGTTGGGTTGGGTTAGGTTAGGTTAGGTTAGGTTAGGTTAGGTTTGGTTAGGTTAGGTTAGGTTGGGTTAGGTTAAGTTAGGTTAGGTTAGGTTAGGTTAGGTTAGGTTAGTATGGGTTAGGTTATGTTAGGTTCGGTTAGGTTAGGTTAGGTTATGTTAGGTTAGGTTAGGTTAGGTTAGATTACAATGGGTTAGGTTAGGTTAGGTTAGGTGAGGTTAGGTTTGGTAAGGTCAGGTTAGGTTAGCTTAGGTCAGGTCAGGTTAGGTTAGGTTGGGTAAGGTTAGGTTAGGTAAGGTTAGATTAGTTTGCCAAATTTTTGGGCTACTAGTAGCGAAAGTAGCCCATTTTTTTGTATAAGTAGCCCAATTTCGTGCTACTAGTAGCGAAAGTAGCCGAATTTTTGGGATACTAGTGGCGAAGGTAGCCCAATTTTGGGCTACTAGTAGCGAAAGCAGCCCAAAATTTGGGCTATAAGTAGTCCAATTTGGGCTACTAGTAGCAAAAGTAGCCCAATTTTTGGGCTACTACTAGCGAAAGTAGCCCAATTTTGAGGCTACTAGTAGCATAAGTAGCCCAATTTCTACGTTACTAGTAGCGAAAGTAGCCCAGTTTTTGAGCTACAAGTTGTGAAAGTTGCCTAGGTTAGGTTAGGTTAGGTAAGGTTCGGTTAGGTTCGGTTAGGTTAGGTTAGGTTAGGTTAGGTTAGGTTAGGTTGGGTTAGGTTAGGTTAGGGTAGGTTACATTAGGTTGGGATAGGTTAGGTTAGGTTAGGTTAGGTTAGGTTAGTATGGGTTAGGTTATGTTAGGTTCGGTTAGGTTAGGTTAGGTTAGGTTAGGTTAGGTTAGTATGGGTTAGGTTATGTTAGGTTCGGTTAGGTTAGGTTAGGTTAGGTTAGGTTGGGTTAGGTTAGGTTAGGTTAGGTTAGGTTGGGTTAGGATAGGTTAGGTTAGGTTAGGTTTGGTTAGGTTAGGTTGGGTTAGGTTAGGTTAGGTTAGGCTAGGTTAGGTTAGGTTAGGTTAGGTTAGGTTGGGTTAGGTTGGGTTAGGTTAGGTTAGGTTAGGTTAGGTTAGGTTGGGTTAGGTTAGGTTAGGTTAGGTTAGGTTAGGTTGGGTTAGGTTAGGTTAGGTTAGGTTAAGTTAGGTTAGGTTAGGTTAGGTTGGGTTAGGTTAGGTAAGGTTAGGTTAGATTAGTTTGGGTTAGTTTGGGTTTAGGTTAGGTTAGGTTAGGTTAGGTTAGGTTGGGTTGGGTTAGGTTAGGTTAGGTTAGGTTAGGTTGGGTTAGGTTGGGTTAGGTTAGGATAGGTTAGGTTAGGTTTGGTCACGTTTGGTTAGGATAGGTGAGGTTAGGTTAGGTTAGGTTAGGTTAGTTTGAGTTAGGTTAGGTTAGGTTAGGTTAGTTTGAGTTAGGTTAGGTTAGGTTAGGTTAGGTTAGGTTGGGTTAGGTGAGGTTAGTTTGGGTAAGGTTAGGTTAGGTTGGGTTAGGTTAGGTTAGGTTAGGTTAGGTTAGGTTAGATTACAATGGGTTAGGTTAGGTTAGGTTAGGTTAGGTGAGGTTAGGTTTGGTAAGGTTAGGTTAGGTTAGGTTAGGTCAGGTCAGGTCAGGTTAGGTTAGGTTAGGTTGGGTAAGGTTAGGTTAGGTAAGGTTAGATTAATTTGCCAAATTTTTGGGCTACTAGTAGCGAAAGTAGCCCATTTTTTTGTATAAGTAGCCCAATTTCGTGCTACTAGTAGCGAAAGTAGCCGAGTTTTTGGGCTACTAGTGGCGAAGGTAGCCCAATTTTGGGCTACTAGTAGCGAAAGTAGCCCAAAATTTGGGCTATAAGTAGTCCAATTTGGGCTACTAGTAGCAAAAGTAGCCCAATTTTTGGGCTACTACTAGCGAAAGTAGCCCAATTTTGAGGCTACTAGTAGCATAAGTAGCCCAATTTCTACGTTACTAGTAGCGAAAGTAGCCCAGTTTTTGAGCTACAAGTTGTGAAAGTTGTCTAGGTTAGGTTAGGTTAGGTAAGGTTCGGTTAGGTTAGGTTAGGTTAGGTTAGGTTGGGTTAGGTTAGGTTAGGTTAGGTTACGTTAGGTTGGGATAGGTTATGTTAGGTTAGGTTAGGTTAGGTTAGGTTAGGTTAGTATAGGTTAGGTTTGGTTAGGTTAGGTTAGGTTAGGTTAGGTTAGTTAGGTTGGGTTAGGTTAGGTTAGGTTACGTTAGGTTGGGTTAGGTTATGTTAGGTTAGGTTAGGTTAGGTTAGGTTAGGTTAGTATAGGTTAGGTTTGGTTAGGTTAGGTAAGGTTAGGTTAGGTTAGGTTAGGTTAGGTTGGGTTAGGTTTGGTTAGGTTTAGTTAGGTCACGTTTGGTTAGGATATGTTAGGTTAGGTTAGGTTAGGTTAGGTCAGGTTGGGTTAGGTTAGGTTAGGATAGGTTAGGTTAGGTTGGGTTAGGTTAGGTTAGGTTAGGTTAGGTTAGGTTAGGTTGGGTTAGGTTAGATTAGGATTGGTTAGGTTAGGTTGGGTTAGGTTAGGTTAGGGTAGGTTGGGTTGGGTTAGGTTAGGTTAGGTTAGGTTGGGTTAGGTTAGGTTAGGTTAGGTTTGGTTAGGTTAGGTTAGGTTAGGTTAGGTTAAGTTAGGTTAGGTTAGGTTAGCTTAGGTTAGGTTAGGTTAGGTTAGGTTAGGTAAGGTTAGGTTAGGTTGGGTTAGGTTAAGTTAGGTTAGGTTAGGTTCGGTTAGGTTAGGTTAGATTAGGTTAAGTTAGTTTAGGTTAGGTTAGGTTAGTTTGAGTTAGGTTAGGTTAGGTTAAGTTGGGTTAGGTTAGGTTAGGTTAGGTAATGTTAGGTTAGGTTAGGTTAGGTTAGGATAGGTTAGGTTAGGTTGGGTTAGGTTAGGTTAGGTTAGGTTAGGTTAGGTTAGGTTAGTTTGGGTTAGGTTAGAATAGGTTGGGTTAGGTTAGGTTAGGTTATGTTAGGTTAGGTTAGGTTGGGTTAGGTTAGGTTAAGTTGGGTTAGGTTAGGTTAGGTTAGGTTGGGTTAGGTTGGGTTAGGTTAGGTTAGGTTAGGTTAGGTTAAGTTAGGGTAGGTTTGGTTAGGTTAGGTTAGGTTAGGTTGGGTTGGGTTAGGTTAGGTTAGGTAAGGTGGGGTTAGGTAAGGTTAGGTTAGGTTAGGTTAAGTTAGGTTAGGTTAGGTTAGGTTAGGTTAGGTTAGGTTAGGTTAGGGTGGGTTAGGTTAGGTTAGATTAGGTTAAGTTAGAATAGGTTAGGTTAGGTTAGGTTAGGGTGGGTT
>NW_027190555.1:0-33929 GCF_040958095.1 Procambarus clarkii
GAATTTCAAACTGCGAATAGGTGCAGAGAGCAAGAATTTGGGTCCAAAATATGGCTCAGGTATCGAATTTGGGATGTTGGGATTTTTGAAAACTGCAGGGGGTTTGGGCAAAATGTGACCCCCGCCGCTTTCAGTAATTGGCATATTTTTGGTATAAAAAGTCGGAATTTCAAACTGCGAATAGGTGCAAGAGCCAGAATTTGAGTCCAAAATATGGCTCAGGTATCGAAATTTGGGATATTATGAAAACTGCAGGGGGTTTGGGCAAAATGTGACCCACCGCCGCTTTCAGTAATTGGAATATTTTTTGTATAAAATTCGGAATTTCAAACTGCGAATAGGTGCTGAGAGCAAGAATTTGGGTCCAAAATATGACTCAGGTATCGAATTTGGGATGTTTGGGATATTTTGAAAATTGCAGGGGGTTTGGGCAAAATGTGACCCACCGCCGCTTTCAGTAATTGGCAGATTTTTTGTATAAAAAGTCGGAATTTCAAACGGCGAATAGGTGCAGAGAGCCAGAATTTGGGTCCAAAATATGGTCAGGTATCGAATTTGGGATGTTTGGGATATTTTGAAAACTGCAGAGGGGTTTGGGCAAAATGTGACCCACTGCCGCTTTCAGTTAATTGGCAGATTTTTGGTAAAAAAAGTCGGAATTTCAAACTGCGAATAGGTGCAGAGAGCCAGAATTTGAGTCTAAAATATGGCTCAGGTATCGAATTTGGGATATTTTGAAAACTGCAGGGGGGGTTTGGGCAAAATGTGACCCACGGCCGCTTTCAGTAATTGGCAGGTTTTTGGTATAAAAAGGCGGAATTTCTAAACAGCTAATAGGTGCAGAGAGCGAGAATTTGGCCCAAAATATGGCTCAGGTATCGAATTTGGGATGTTTGGGATATTTTGGAAAACTGCACAGGGGTTTGGGCAAAATGTGACCCACTGCCGCTTTCAGTAATTAGCAGATTTTTGGTATAAAAAGTCATAATTTCAAACTGCGAATAGGTGCGAGAGCCAGAATTTGAGTCCAAAATATGGCTCAGGTATCGAATTTGGGATATTTTGAAAACTGCAGGAGGGTTTGGGCAAAATGTGACCCACCGCCGCTTTCAGTAATTGGCAGATTTCTGGTATAAAAAGTCGAATTTCTAACAGCGAATAGGTGCAGAGAGCCAGAATTTGGGTCCAAAATATGGCTCAGGTATAGAATTTGGGATGTTTGGATATTTTGAAAACTGCAGGGGGGTTTGGGCAAAATGTGTCCCACCGCCGCTTTCAGTAATTGGCATATTTTTGGTATAAAAAGGCGGAATTTCCAATCTGGGAATAGGTTCAGAGAGCAAGATTTTGGGTCAAAATATGGCTCAGGTATTGAATTTGGGATGTTTGGGATACTTTGAAAACTGCAGGGGGGTTTGGGCAAAATGTGACCCACCGCAGCTTTCATATAATTGCATATTTTTGGTATAAAAAGTCGGAATTTCAAACTGCGAATAGTGCAGAGAGCCAGAATTTGGGTCCAAAATACGGCTCAGGTATCGAATTTGGGATGTTTTGGATATTTTGAAAACTGCAGGGGGTTTGGGCAAAATATGAACCCACCGCCGCTTTCAGTAATTGGCATATTTTTTGGTATAAAAAGTCGGAATTTCAAACTGCGAATAAGTGCAGAGAGCCAGAATTTGGGTCCAAATATGGCTCAGTATCGAATTTGGGATATTTGGGATATTTTGAAACTGCAGCTGAGTTTGGGCAAATGTGACCACCGCCGCTTTCAGTAATTGGCAGATTTTTGGTATAAAATTCGAAATTTCAAACTGCGAATATGAGCAGAGAGCCAGAATTTGGGTCCAAAATATGGCTCAAGTATCGAATTTGGGATGTTTGGGATATTTTAAAAACTGCAGGGGGTTTGGGCAAAATGAGACCCACCGCCGCTTTCTGTAATTGGCCATATTTTTGGTTAAAAAGTCGGAAATTCAAACTGCGAATAGGTGCAGAGAGCCAGAATTTGGGTCCAAAAATATGGCTCAGTATCGAATATGGGATGTTTGGGATATTTTGAAAACTGCAGGGGGGTTTGGGCAAAATTGACCCACCGTAGCTTTCAGTAATTGGCAGATTTTTGGTATAAAAAGTCGGAATTTCAAACTGCGAATAGGTGCAGAGAGCCAGAATTTGGCTCCAAAATATGGATCAGTATCGAATTGGGATGTTTGGGATATTTTGAAAACTGCAGGGAGGTTTGGGCAAAATGTGACCCACCGCCGCTCTCAGTAATTGGCATATTTTTTAATAAAAAGTCGGAATTTCAAACTGCGAATAAGTGCAGAGAACCAAAATTTGGGTCCAAAATATGGCTCAAGTATCGAATTTGGGATGTTTGTGGATATTATGAAAACTGCAGGGGTTTGGGCAAAATGTGACCCACGCCGCTTTCAGTAATTGGCGATATTTTTTGGTATAGAATTTCGAAATTTCAAACTGCGAATAGGAGCAGAGAGCCAGAATTTGGCGCCAAAATATGGCTCAGTATCGAATTTGGGATGTTTGGGATATTTTGTAAACTGCAGGGGGTTTGGGCAAAATGTGACCCACCGCCGCTTTCAGTAATTGGCATATTTTTGGTATAAAAGTTCGGAAATTCAAACTACGAATAGGTGCAGAGAGCCAATTTGGGTCCAAAATATGGCTCAAGTATCGATATGGGATGTTTGGGATATTTTGAAAACTGCAGGGGGGTTTGGGCAAAATGTGACCACCGTAGCTTTCAGTAATTGGCAGATTTTTGTATAAAAAGTCGGAATTTTCAAACTGCGAATAAGTGCAGAGAGCCTGAATTTGGGTCCAAAATACGCTCAGGTATCGAATTTGGGATGTTTTGGATATTTTGAAAACTGCAGGGGGGTTTGGGCAAAATGTGAACACCGCCGCTTTCAGTAATTGGCATATTTTGGGTATAAAAAGTCGGAACTTCAAACTGCGAATAGGTGCAGAGAGCCAGAATTTAGGTCGAACAATATGGCCCTGGTATTGAATTTGGGATGTTTGGGATATTTGAAAACTGCAGGGGGGTTTGGGGAAATGTGACCCACCGCCGCTTTCATTAATTGGCAGATTTTGGATAAAAAGGCGGAATTTCAAACGGCGAATAGGTGCAGAGAGCCAGAATTTGGCTCCAAAATATGGCTCAGGTATATCGAATTGGGATGTTTGGGATATTTTGAAAACTGCAGGGGAGTTTGGGCAAAATGTGACCCACCGCCGCTTTCAGTAATTGGCATATTTTTGGTATAAAAAGTCGGAATTTCAAACTGCGAATAAGTGCAGAGAGCCAAATTTGGGTCCAAAATATGGCTCAGGAATCGTATTTGTGTGTTTGGGATATTTTGAAAACTGCAGGGGAGTTTGGGCAAAATGTGACCCACCGCCGCTTTCAGTAATTGGCAGATTTTTGGTATAAAATTCGAAATTTCAAACTGCAATAGGAGCCGAGAGCCAGAATTTGGGTCCAAAATATGGCTCAAGTATCGAATATGGGATGTTTGGGAGATTTTGAAAACTGCAGGGGGGGGTTTGGGCAAAATGTGACCCACCGTAGCTTTCAGTAATAGGCACATTTTTTGGTATAAAAAAGTCGGAATTTCAAACTGCGAATAAGTGCAGAGAGCCTGAATTTGGGTCCAAAATACGGCTCAGGTATCGAATTGGGATGTTTTGGATATTTTTGAAAACTGCAGGGGGGTTTGGGCAAAATGTGAAACACCGCCGCTTTTCAGTAATTGGCATATTTTTTGGTATAAAAAGTCGGAACTTCAAACTGCGAATAGTGTGCAGAGAGCCAGAATTTAGGTCGAACAATGGCCCTGGTATTGAATTTGGGATGTTTGGGATATTTTGAAAACTGCACGGGTTTGGGGAAATGTGACCCACCGCCGCCTTTCATTAATTGGCAGATTTTTGGAATAAAAGGCGGAATTTCAAACGGCGAATAGGTGCAGAGAGCCAGAATTTGGCTCCAAATATGGATCAGGTATCGAATTTGGGATGTTTGGGATATTTTGAAAACTGCAGGGGAGTTTGGGCAAAATGTGACCCAACGCCGCTTTCAGTAATTGGCATATTTTTGGTAAAAAAGTCGGAATTTCAAACTGCGAATAGTGCAGAGAGCCAAAATTTGGTCAAAATATGGCTCAGGATCGTATTTGATGTTTGGGATATTTTGAAAACTGCAGGGGAGTTTGGGCAAAATGTGACCCACCGCCGCTTTCAGTAATTGGCAGATTTTTGGTATAAAATTCGGAAATTTCAAATGCAAATTGGAGCAGAGAGCCAGAATTTGGGTCCAAAATATGGCTCAGTATCGAATTTGGGATGTTTGGGATATTTTGAAAACTGCAGGGGGGTTTGGCAAATGTGACCCACCGCCGCTTTCAGTAATTGGCATATTTTTGGTATAAAAAGTCGGAAATTCAAACTGCGAATAGTGCAGAGAGCCAGAATTTGGGTCCAAAATATGGCTCAAGTATCGAATATGGGATGTTTGGAGATTTTGAAAACTGCAGGGGGGGTTTGGGCAAATGTGACCCACCGTAGCTTTCAGTAAAGGCACATTTTTGGTATAAAAAGTCGGAATTTCAAACTGCGAATAGTGCAGAGAGCCTGAATTTGGGTCCAAAATACGGCTCAGGTATCGAATTTGGGATGTTTTAGATATTTTGAAAACTGCAGGGGGTTTGGGCAAAATGTGAAACAGCCGCTTTCAGTAATTGGCTATTTTTGGTATAAAAAGGCGGAATTTCAAACGGCGAATAGTGCAGAGAGCCAGAATTTGGCTCCAAAATATGGCTCAGGTATCGAATTTGGGATGTTTGGGATATTTGAAAACTGCAGGGGGTTTGGGCAAAATGTGACCCACCGCCGCTTTCAGTAATTGGCATATTTTTGGTATAAAAAGTCGGAATTTCAAACTGCGAATGAGGCAGAGAGCCAGAATTTGGGTCCAAAATATGGCTCAGGTATCGAATTTGGGATGTTTTGGGATATTTTGAAAAATGCAGGGGGTTTGGGCAAAATGTGACCCACCGCCGCTTTCAGTAATTGTCATTTTTGGTATAAAAAGTTCGGAATTTCAAACTGCGAATAGGTGCAGAGAGCAAGAATTTGGGTCCAAAATATGGCTCAGGTATCGAATTTGGGATGTTTGGGATATTTTGAAAACTGCAGGGGGGTTTGGCAAAATGTGACCCACAGTCGCTTTCAGTAATTGGCATATTTTTGGTATAAAATTCGGAACTTCAAACTGCGAATATGCAAAGAGCCAGAATTTGAGGTCCAAAAATATGGCTCAGTATCGAATTTGGGATATTATGAAATGCAGGGGTTTTGACAAAATGTGACCCACCGCCGCTTTCAGTAATTGGCATATTTTTGGTATAAAAAGTTCGGAATTTCAAACTGCGAATAGGTGCAGAGAGCAGAATTTGGGTCCAAAATATGACTCAGGTATCGAATTTGGGATGTTTGGGATATTTTGAAAATGCAGGGGGGTTTGGGCAAAATGTGACCCACCGCCGCTTTCAGTAATTGGCAGATTTTTTGTATAAAAATTCGGAATTTCAAACTGCGAATAGGTGCAGAGAGCCAGAATTTGGGTCCAAAATATGGCTCAGGTATCGAATTTGGGATGTTTGGGATATTTTGAAAACTGCAGGGGGTTTGGGCAAATGTGACCCACTGCCGCTTTCAGTAATTGGCAGATTTTTGGTATAAAAGTCGGAATTTCAAACTGCGAATAGGTGCAAGAGCCAGAATTTGAGTCCGAAAATATGGCTCAGGTATCGAATTTGGGATATTTTGAAAACTGCAGGGGGTTTGGGCAAAATGGACCCACCGCCGCTTTCAGTAATTGGCAGATTTTTGGTATAAAAAGTCGGAATTTCTACTGCGAATAGGTGCAGAGAGCCAGAATGGGTCCAAAATATGGCTCAGGTATCGAATTTGGGATGTTTTGGATATTTTGAAAACTGCAGGGGGGTTTGGGCAAAATGTGACCCACCGTCGCTTTCAGTAATTGGCATATTTTTGGTATAAAGGCGGAATTTCAAACTGGAATAGGTTCAGAAAGCAAGATTTTGGGTCAAAATATGGCTCAGGTATTGAATTTGGGATGTTTGGGATATTTTGAAAACTGCAGGGGGGTTTGGGCAAAATGTGACCCACCGCCGCTTTCATTAATTGGCATATTTTTTGGTAAAAAAATAAAAGTCGGAATTTCAAACTGCGAATAGGTGCAGAGAGCCTGAATTTGCGTCCAAAATACGGCTCAGGTATCGAATTTGGGATGTTTTGGATATTTTGAAAACTGCAGGGGGGTTTGGGCAAAATGTGACCCACTGCCGCTTTCAGTAATTGGCATATTTTTGGTATAAAAAGTCGGAATTTCAAACTGCGAATAAGTGCAGAGAGCCAGAATTTGGGTCCAAAATATGGCTCAGTTATCGAATTTTGGATGTTTGGGATATTTTGAAACCTGCGGGGGGGTTTGGGCAAAATGTGACCCACCGCCGCTTTCAGTAATTGGCATATTTTTGGTATAAAATTCGGAATTTCAAACTGCGAATAGGTGCAAAGAGCCAGAATTTGAGTCCAAAATATGGCTCAGGTATCGAATTTGGGATTTTGGAAAACTGCAGGGGGGTTTGGGCAAAATGTGACCCACCGCCGCTTTCAGTAATTGGCAGATTTTTGGTATAAAAAGTCGGAATTTCTAACAGCGAATAGGTGCAGAGAGCCAGAATTTGGGTCCAAAACATGGCTCAGGTATCGAATTTGGGATGTTTGGGATATGTTGAAAACTGCAGGGGGTTTGGGCAAAATGTGACCCACCGCCGCTTTCAGTAATTGGCATATTTTTTGGTATAAAAAGGCGGAATTTCAAACTGGGAATAGGTTCAGAGAGCAAGATTTGGGTCAAAATATGGCTCAGGTATTGAATTTGGATGTTTGGGATACTTTGAAAACTGCAGGGGGGTTTGGGCAAAATGTGACCCACCGCCGCTTTCATTAATTGGCATATTTTTGGTATAAAAAGGCGGAATTTCAAACTGCGAATAGGTGCAGAGAGCCAATTTGGGTCCAAAATACGGCTCAGGTATCGAATTTGGGATGTTTTGGAAATTTGGAAACTGCAGGGGGGTTTGGGCAAAATGTGACCCACACGCCGCTTTCAGTAATTGACATATTTTTGGTATAAAAAGGCGGAATTTCAAACGGCGAATAGGTGCAGAGAGCCAGAATTTGGCTCCAAAATATGGCTCAGGTATCGAATTTGGGATGTTTGGGATATTTTGAAAACTGCAGGGGAGTTTGGGCAAAATGTGACCCACCGCCGCTTTCAGTAATTGGCAGATTTTTGGTATAGAATTCGAAATTTCAAACTGCGAATAGGAGCAGAGAGCCAGAATTTGGGTCCAAAATATGGGCTCAAGTATCGAATTTGGAATGTTTGGGATATTTTGAAAACTGCAGGGGGGTTTGGGCAAAATGTGACGCACCGCCGCTCTCAGTAATTGGCATATTTTTGGTATAAAATTCGAAATTTCAAACTGCGAATATGTGCAGAGAGCCAGAATTTGGGTCCAAAATATGGATCAAGTATCGAATTTCGGATGTTTGGATATTTTGAAACTGCAGGGGGGTTTGGGCAAAATGTGACCCACCGCCGCTTTCAGTAATTGGCATATTTTGTGTATAAAAGTCGGAAATTCAAACTGCGAATAGGTGCAGAGAGCCAGAATTTGGGTCCAAAATATGGCTCAAGTATCGAATATGGGATGTTTGGGATATTTGAAAACTGCTGGGGGGTTTGGGCAAAATGTGACCCACCGTAGCTTTCAGTAATTGGCAGATTTTTGGTATAAAAAGTCGGAATTTCAAACTGCGAATAGGTGCAGAGAGCCAGAATTTGGCTCCAAAATATGGATCAGGTATCGAATTTGGGATGTTTGGGATATTTTGAAACTGCAGGGAGGTTTGGGCAAAATGTGACCCACCGCCGCTCTCAGTAATTGGCATATTTTTGGAATAAAAAGTCGGAATTTCAAACTGCGAATAAGTGCAGAGAACCAAAATTTGGGTCCAAAATATGGCTCAGTATCGAATTTGGGATGTTTGGGATATTATGAAAACTGCAGGGGTTTGGGCAAAATGTGACCCACCGCCGCTTTCAGTAATTGGCAGATTTTTGGTATAGAATTCGAAATTTCAAACTGCGAATAGGAGCAGAGAGCCAGAATTTGGGTCCAAAATATGGCTCAAGTATCGAATTTGGGATGTTTGGGATATTTTGTAAACTGCAGGGGGGTTTGGGCAAAATGTGACCCACCGCCGCTTTCAGTAATTGGCATATTTTTGGTATAAAAAGTCGAAATTCAAACTACGAATAGGTGCAGAGAGCCAGAATTTGGGTCCAAAATATGGCTCAAGTATCGAATATGGGATGTTTGGGATATTTTGAAAACTGCAGGGGGGTTTGGGCAAAATGTGACCCACCGTAGCTTTCAGTAATTGGCAGATTTTTGGTATAAAAAAGTCGGAATTTCAAACTGCGAATAAGTGCAGAGAGCCTGAATTTGGGTCCAAAATACGGCTCAGGTATCGAATTTGGGATGTTTTGGATATTTTGAAAACTGCAGGGGGTTTGGGCAAATGTGAAACACCGCCGCTTTCAGTAATTGGCATATTTTTGGTATAAAAAGTCGGAACTTCAAACTGCGAATAGGTGCAGAGAGCCAGAATTTAGGTCGAACATATGGCCCTGTATCGAATTTGGATGTTTGGGATTTTTGAAAACTGCAGGGGGTTTGGGGAAATGTGACCCACCGCCGCTTTCATTAATTGGCAGATTTTTGGAATAAAAAGGCGGAATTTCAAACGGCGAATAGGTGCAGAGAGCCAGAATTTGGCTACAAAATATGGATCAGGTATCGAATTTGGGATGTTTGGGATATTTTGAAAACTGCAGGGAGGTTTGGGCAAAATGTGACCCACCGCCGCTTTCAGTAATTGGCATATTTTTATAAAAAGTCGGAATTTCAAACTGCGAATAAGTGCAGAGAGCCAAAATTTGGGTCCAAAATATGGCTCAGGTATCGTATTTGTGATGTTTGGGATATTTTGAAAACTGCAGGGGAGTTTGGGCAAAATGTGACCCACCGCCGCTTTCAGTAATTGGCAGATTTTTGGTATAAAATTCGAAATTTCAAACTGCAAATTGGAGCAGAGAGCCAGAATTTGGGTCCAAAATATGGCTCAAGTATCGAATTTGGGATGTTTGGGATATTTTGAAAACTGCAGGGGGGTTTGGGCAAAATGTGACCCACCGCCGCTTTCAGTAATTGGCATATTTTTGGTATAAAAAGTCGGAAATTTCAAACTGCGAATAGGTGCAGAGAGCCAGAATTTGGGTCCAAAATATGGCTCAAGTATCGAATTGGGATGTTTGGAGATTTTGAAAACTGCAGGGGGTTTGGGCAAAAATGTGACCCACCGTAGCTTTCAGTAATAGGCACATTTTTGGTATAAAAAGTCGGAATTTCAAACTGCGAATAAGTGCAGAGAGCCGAATTTGGGTCCAAAATACGGCTCAGGTATCGAATTTGGGATGTTTTGGATATTTGAAAACTGCAGGGGGGTTTGGGCAAAATGTGAAACACCGCCACTTTCAGTAATTGGCTTATTTTTGGTATAAAAAGGCGGAATTTCAAACGGCGAATAGGTGCAGAGAGCCAGAATTTGGCTCCAAATATGGCTCAGGTATCGAATTTGGGATGTTTGGGATATTTTGAAAACTGCAGGGGGGTTTGGGCAAAATGTGACCCACCGCTGCTTTCAGTAATTGGCATATTTTTGGTATAAAAAGTCGGAATTTCAAACTGCGAATGAGTGCAGAGAGCCAGAATTTGGGTCCAAAATATGGCTCAGGTATCGAATTTGGGATGTTTGTGATATTTTGAAAAATGCAGGGGGGTTTGGGCAAAATGTGACCCACCGCCGCTTTCAGTAATTGTCATATTTTTGGTATAAAATTCGGAATTTCATACTGCGAATAGGTGCAGAGAGCAAGAATTTGGGTCCAAAATATGGCTCAGTATCGAATTTGGGATGTTTGGGATATTTTGAAAACTGCAGGGGGTTTGGCCAAAATGTGACCCACCGCCGCTTTCAGTAATTGGCATATTTTTGGTATAAAAAGTCGGAATTCAAACTGCGAATAGGTGCAAAGAGCCAGAATTTGAGTCCAAAATATGGCTCAGGTATCGAATTTGGGATATTATGAAAACTGCAGGGGGGTTTGGACAAAATGTGACCCACCGCCGCTTTCAGTAATTGGCATATTTTTGGTATAAAATTCGAATTTCAAACTGCGAATAGGTGCAGAGAGCAAGAATTTGGGTCCAAAATATGACTCAGGTATCGAATTTGGGATGTTTGGGATATTTTTGAAAATTGCAGGGGGTTTGGGCAAAATGTGACCCACCGCCGCTTTCAGTAATTGGCAGATTTTTGTATAAAAATTCGGAATTTCAAACTGCGAATAGGTGCAGAGAGCCAGAATTTGGGTCCAAAATATGGCTCAGGTATCGAATTTGGGATGTTTGGGATATTTTGAAAACTGCAGAGGGGTTTGGGCAAAATGTGACCCACTGCCGCTTTCAGTAATTAGCAGATTTTGCTATAAAAAAGTCGGAATTTCAAACTGCGAATAGGTGCAGAGAGCAGAATTTGAGTCCGAAATATGGCTCAGGTATCGAATTTGGGATGTTTTGGGATATTTTGAAAACTGCAGGGGGTTTGGGCAAAATGTGACCCACCGTCGCTTTCAGTAATTGGCATATTTTTGGTATAAAAAGGCGGAATTTCAAACTGGGAATAGGTTCAGAAAGCAGATTTTGGGTCAAAATTTGGCTCAGGTATTGAATTTGGGATGTTTGGGATATTTTGAAAACTGCAGGGGGTTTGGGCAAAATGTGACCCACCGCCGCTTTCATAATTGGCATATTTTTGGTATAAAAAATTGGAATTTCAAACTGCGAATAGGTGCAGAGAGCCTGAATTTGCGTCCCAAAATACGGCTCAGGTATCGAATTTGGGTGTTTTGGATATTTTGAAAACTGCAGGGGGGTTTGGGCAAAATGTGACCCACTGCCGCTTTCAGTAATTGGCATATTTTTGGTATAAAAAGTCGGAATTTCAAACTGCGAATAAGTGCAGAGAGAGCCAGAATTTGGGTCCAAAATATGGCTCAGGTATCGAATTTGGGATGTTTGGGATATTTTGAAACCTGCGGGGGGTTTGGGCAAAATGTGACCCACCGCCGCTTTCAGTAATTGGCATATTTTTGGTATAAAATTCGGAATTTCAAACTGCGAATAGGTGCAAAGAGCCAGAATTTGAGTCCAAATATGGCTCAGGTATCGAATTTGGGATATTTGGAAAACTGCAGGGGGGTTTGGGCAAAATGTGACCCACCGCCGCTTTCAGTAATTGGCAGATTTTTGGTATAAAAAGTCGGAATTTCTAACAGCGAATAGGTGCAGAGAGCCAGAATTTGGGTCCAAAACATGGCTCAGGTATCGAATTTGGGTTTGGGATATTTTGAAAACTGCAGGGGGGTTGGGCAAAATGTGACCCACCGCCGCTTTCAGTAATTGGCATATTTTTGGTATAAAAAGGCGGAATTTCAACTGGAATAGGTTCAGAGAGCAAGACTTTGGGTCAAAATATGGCTCAGGTATTGAATTTGGGATGTTTGGGATACTTTGAAAACTGCAGGGGGGTTTGGGCAAAATGTGACCCACCGCCGCTTTCATTAATTGGCATATTTTTGGTATAAAAAGGCGGAATTTCAAACTGCGAATAGGTGCAGAGAGCCAGAATTTGGGTCCAAAATACGGCTCAGGTATCGAATTTGGGATGTTTTGGAAATTTGGAAACTGCAGGGGGGTTGGGCAAAATGTGACCCACCGCCGCTTTCAGTAATTGACATATTTTGGTATAAAAAGGCGGAATTTCAAACGGCGAATAGGTGCAGAGAGCCAGAATTTGGCTCCAAAATATGGCTCAGGTATCGAATTTGGGATGTTTGGGATATTTTGAAAACTGCAGGGGAGTTTGGGGAAAATGTGACCCACCGCCGCTTTCAGTAATTGGCAGATTTTTGGTATAGAATTCGAATTCAAACTGCGAATAGGAGCAGAGAGCCAGAATTTGGGTCCAAAATATGGCTCAAGTATCGAATTTGGAATGTTTGGGATATTTTGAAAACTGCAGGGGGGTTTGGGCAAAATGTGACGCACCGCCGCTCTCAGTAATTGGCATATTTTTGGTATAAAATTCGAAATTTCAAACTGCGAATATGTGCAGAGAGCCAGAATTTGGGTCCAAAATATGGATCAAGTATCGAATTTGGGATGTTTTGGATATTTTGAAAACTGCAGGGGGGTTTGGGCAAAATGTGACCCACCGCCGCTTTCAGTAATTGGCATATTTTTGGTATAAAAAGTCGGAAATTTCAAACTGCGAATAGGTGCAGAGAGCCAGAATTTGGGTCCAAAATATGGCTCAAGTATCGAATATGGGATTTTGGGATATTTTGAAAACTGCAGGGGGGTTTGGGCAAAATGTGACCCACCGTAGCTTTCAGTAATTGGCAGATTTTTGGTATAAAAAGTCGGAATTTCAAACTGCGAATAGGTGCAGAGAGCCAGAATTTGGCTCCAAAATATGAATAAGGAATCGAATTTGGGATGTTTGGGATATTTTGAAAACTGCAGGAGGTTTGGGCAAAATGTCACACACCGCCGCTCTCAGTAATTGGCATATTTTTGGAATAAAAAGTCGGAATTTCAAACTGCGAATAAGTGCAAAGAGCCAAATTTGGGTCCAAATATGGCTCAGTATCGAATTTGGGATGTTTGGGATATTTTGAAAACTGCAGGGGAGTTTGGGCAAAATGTGACCCACCGCCGCTTTCAGTAATTGGCAGATTTTTGGTATAGAATCGAAATTTCAAACTGCGAATAGGAGCAGAGAGCCAGAATTTGGGTCCAAAATATGGCTCAAGTATCGAATTTGGGATGTTTGGGTATTTTGAAAACTGCAGGGGGTTTGGGCAAAATGTGACCCACTGCCGCTTTCAGTAATTGGCATATTTTTGGTATAAAAAGTCGGAAATTCAAACTGCGAATAAGTGCAGAGAGCCAGAATTTGGTCCAAAATATGGCTCAAGTATCGAATATGGGATGTTTGGATATTTGAAAACTGCAGGGGGGTTTGGGCAAAATGTGACCCACCGTAGCTTTCAGTAATTGGCAGATTTTTTATATAAAAAGTCGGAATTTCAAACTGCGAATAAGTGCAGAGAGCCTGAATTTGGGTCCAAAATACGGCTCAGGTATCGAATTTGGGATGTTTTGGATATTTTGAAAACTGCAGGGGGGTTTGGGCAAAATGTGAAACACCGCCGCTTTCAGTAATTGGCATATTTTTGGTAAAAAAGTCGGAACTTCAAACTGCGAATAGGTGCAGAGAGCCAGAATTTAGGTCGAACATATGGCCCTGGTATCGAATTTGGGATGTTTGGGATATTTTGAAAACTGCAGGGGGGTTTGGGGAAATGTGACCCACCGCCGCTTTCATTAATTGGCAGATTTTTGGATAAAAAGGCGGAATTTCAAACGGCGAATAGGTGCAGAGAGCCAGAATTTGGCCCAAAATATGGATCAGGTATCGAATTTGGGATGTTTGGGATATTTTGAAAACTGCAGGGAGGTTTGGGCAAAATGTGACCCACCGCCGCTTTCAGTAATTGGATATTTTTGGTATAAAAAGTCGGAATTTCAAACTGCGAATAAGTGCAGAGAGCCTAATTTGGGTCCAAATACGGCTAAGGTATCGAATTTGGGATGTTTTGGATATTTTGAAAACTGCAGGGGGGTTTGGGCAAAATGTGAAACACCGCCGCTTTCAGTAATTGGCATATTTTTGGTATAAAAAGTCGGAATTTCAAACGGCGAATAGGTGCAGAGAGCCAGAATTTGGTCTCCAAATATGGCTCAGGTATCGAATTTGGGATGTTTGGGATATTTTGAAAACTGCAGGGGGGTTTGGGCAAAATGTGACCCACCGCCGCTTTCAGTAATTGGCATATTTTTGGTATAAAAAGTCGGAATTTCAAACTGCGAATAGGTGCAGAGAGCCAGAATTTGGGTCCAAAATAGGCTCAGGTATCGAATTTGGGATGTTTGTGATATTTTGAAAATGCAGGGGGGTTTGGGCAAAATGTGACCCCGCCGCTTTCAGTAATTGGCATATTTTTGGTATAAAATCGGAATTTCAAACTGCGAATAGGTGCAAGAGCGAATTTGGGTCCAAAATATGGCTCAGGTATCGAATTTGGGATTTTGGGATATTTTGAAAACTGCAGGGGGTTTGGCAAAATGTGACCCACCGCCGCTTTCAGTAATTGGCATATTTTTGGTATAAAAAGTCGGAACGTCAAACTGCGAATGAGGTGCAAGAGCCAGAATTTGAGTCCAAAATATGGCTCAGGTATCGAATTTGGGATATTATGAAAACTGCAGGGGGGTTTGGGCAAAATGTGACCCACCGCCGCTTTCAGTAATTGGCATATTTTTGGTATAAAATTCTGAATTTCAAACTGCGAATAGGTGCAGAGAGCAAGAATTTGGGTCCAAAATATGGCTCAAGTATCGAATTTGGGATGTTTGGGATATTTTGAAAACTGCAGGGGGGTTTGGGCAAAATGTGACCCACCGCCGCTTTCAGTAATTGGCATATTTTTGGTATAAAAAGTCGGAAATTTCAACTGCGAATAGGTGCAGAGAGCCAGAATTTGGGTCCAAAATATGGCTCAAGTATCGAATATGGGATGTTTGGGAGATTTTTGAAAACTGCAGGGGGGTTTGGGCAAAATGTGACCCCCCGTAGCTTTCAGTAATTGGCATATTTTTGGTATAAAAAGTCGAATTTCAAACTGCGAATAGTGCAGAGAGCCAGAATTTGGGTCCAAAATACGGCTCAGGTATCAATTTGGGATGTTTGGATATTTTGAAAACTGCAGGGGGGTTTGGGCAAAATGTGACACCGCCGCTTTCAGTAATTGGCATATTTTTGGTATAAAAAGCGGAATTTCAAACGCGAATAGGTGCAGAGAGCAAGAATTTGGCTCCAAAATATGGCTCAGTATCGAATTTGGGATGTTTGGGATATTTTGAAAACTGCAGGGGGGTTTGGGCAAAATGTGACCCCCGCCGCTTTCAGTAATTGGCATATTTTTGGTATAAAAAGTCGGAATTTCAAACTGCGAATGAGTGCAGAGAGCCAGAATTTGGGTCCAAAATATGGCTCAGGTATCGAATTTGGGATGTTTGGATATTTGAAAATGCAGGGGGTTTGGGCAAAATGTGACCCACCGCCGCTTCAGTAATTGTCATATTTTTGGTATAAAATCGGAATTTCAAACTGCGAATAGGTGCAGAGAGCAAGAATTTGGGTCCAAAATATGGCTCAGGTATCGAATTTGGGATGTTTAGGATATTTTGAAAACTGCAGGGGAGTTTGGGCAAAATGTGACCCACCGCCGCTTTCAGTAATTGGCAGATTTTTGGTATAGAATTCGAAATTTCAAACTGCGAATAGGAGCAGAGAGCCAGAATTTGGGTCAAAATATGGCTCAAGTATCGAATTTGGGATGTTTGGGATATTTTGTAAACTGCAGGGGGTTTGGGCAAAATGTGACCCACCGCCGCTTTCAGTAATTGGCATATTTTGGTATAAAAGTCGGAAATTCAAACTACGAATAGGTGCAGAGAGCCAGAATTTGGGTCCAAAATATGGCTCAAGTATCGAATATGGGATGTTTGGGATATTTGAAAACTGCAGGGGGGTTTGGGCAAAATGTGACCCACCGTAGCTTTCAGTAATTGGCAGATTTTTGGTATAAAAAGTCGGAATTTCAAACTGCGAATAAGTGCAGAGAGCCTGAATTTGGGTCCAAAATACGGCTCAGTATCGAATTTGGATGTTTGGATATTTTGAAAACTGCAGGGGGGTTTGGGCAAAATGTGAAACACCGCCGCTTTCAGTAATTGGCATATTTTTGGTATAAAAGTCGGAACTTCAAACTGCGAATAGGTGCAGAGAGCCAGAATTTAGGTCGAACATATGGCCCTGGTATCGAATTTGGGATGTTTGGGATATTTTGAAAACTGCAGGGGGGTTTGGGGAAATGTGACCCACCGCCGCTTTCATTAATTGGCAGATTTTTGAATAAAAAGGCGGAATTTCAAACGGCGAATAGGTGCAAGAGCCAGAATTTGGCTACAAAATATGGATCAGGTATCGAATTTGGGATGTTTGGGATATTTTGAAAACTGCAGGAGGTTTGGGCAAAATGTGACCCACCGCCGCTTTCAGTAATTGGCATATTTTTGGTATAAAAAGTCGGAATTTCAAACTGCGAATAAGTGCAGAGAGCCAAAATTTGGGTCCAAAATATGGCTCAGGTATCGTATTTGTGATGTTTGGGATATTTTGAAAACTGCAGGGGAGTTTGGGCAAAATGTGACCCACCGCCGCTTTCAGTAATTGGCAGATTTTTGGTATAAAATTCGAAATTTCAAAACTGCAAATGGAGCAGAGAGCCAGAATTTGGGTCCAAAATATGGCTCAAGTATCGAATTTGGGATGTTTGGGATATTTTGAAAACTGCAGGGGGGTTTGGGCAAAATGTGACCCACCGCCGCTTTCAGTAATTGGCATATTTTTGGTATAAAAAGTCGGAAATTCAAACTGCGAATAGGTGCAGAGAGCCAGAATTTGGGTCCAAAATATGGCTCAAGTATCGAATATGGGATGTTTGGGAGATTTTGAAAACTGCAGGGGGGTTTGGGCAAATGTGACCCACCGTAGCTTTCAGTAATAGGCACATTTTTGGTATAAAAAGTCGAATTTCAAACTGCGAATAAGTGCAGAGAGCCTGAATTTGGGTCCAAAATACGGCTCAGGTATCGAATTTGGGATGTTTTGGATATTTTGAAAACTGCAGGGGGGTTTGGGCAAAATGTGAAACACCGCCACTTTCAGTAATTGGCTTATTTTTGGTATAAAAAGGCGGAATTTCAAACGGCGAATAGGTGCAGAGAGCCAGAATTTGGCTCCAAAATATGGCTCAGGTATCGAATTTGGGATGTTTGGGATATTTTGAAAACTGCAGGGGGGTTTGGGCAAAATGTGACCCACCGCTGCTTTCAGTAATTGGCATATTTTTGGTATAAAAAGTCGGAATTTCAAACTGCGAATGAGTGCAGAGAGCCAGAATTTGGGTCCAAAATATGGCTCAGGTATCGAATTTGGGATGTTTGTGATATTTTGAAAAATGCAGGGGGGTTTGGGCAAAATGTGACCCACCGCCGCTTTCAGTAATTGTCATATTTTTGGTATAAAATTCGGAATTTCATACTGCGAATAGGTGCAGAGAGCAAGAATTTGGGTCCAAAATATGGCTCAGGTATCGAATTTGGGATGTTTGGGATATTTTGAAAACTGCAGGGGGGTTTGGCCAAAATGTGACCCACCGCCGCTTTCAGTAATTGGCATATTTTTGGTATAAAAAGTCGGAACTTCAAACTGCGAATAGGTGCAAAGAGCCAGAATTTGAGTCCAAAATATGGCTCAGGTATCGAATTTGGGATATTATGAAAACTGCAGGGGGGTTTGGACAAAATGTGACCCACCGCCGCTTTCAGTAATTGGCATATTTTGGTATAAAATTCGGAATTTCAAACTGCGAATAGGTGCAGAGAGCAAGAATTTGGGTCCAAAATATGACTCAGGTATCGAATTTGGGATGTTTGGGATATTTTGAAAATTGCAGGGGGGTTTGGGCAAAATGTGACCCACCGCCGCTTTCAGTAATTGGCAGATTTTTTGTATAAAAATTCGGAATTTCAAACTGCGAATAGGTGCAGAGAGCCAGAATTTGGGTCCAAAATATGGCTCAGGTATCGAATTTGGGATGTTTGGGATATTTTGAAAACTGCAGAGGGGTTTGGGCAAAATGTGACCACTGCCGCTTTCAGTAATTAGCAGATTTTTGCTATAAAAAGTCGGAATTTCAACTGCGAATAGGTGCAGAGAGCCAGAATTTGAGTCCGAAATATGGCTCAGGTATCGAATTTGGGATGTTTTGGATATTTTGAAAACTGCAGGGGGGTTTGGGCAAATGTGACCCACCGTCGCTTTCAGTAATTGGCATATTTTTGGTATAAAAAGGCGGAATTTCAAACTGGGAATAGGTTCAGAAAGCAAGATTTTGGGTCAAAATTTGGCTCAGGTATTGAATTTGGGATGTTTGGGATATTTTGAAAACTGCAGGGGGGTTTGGGCAAAATGTGACCCACCGCCGCTTTCATTAATTGGCATATTTTTGGTATAAAAAGTTGGAATTTCAAACTGCGAATAGGTGCAGAGAGCCTGAATTTGCGTCCAAAATACGGCTCAGGTATCGAATTTGGGTTGTTTTGGATATTTTGAAAACTGCAGGGGGGTTTGGGCAAAATGTGACCCACTGCCGCTTTCAGTAATTGGCATATTTTTGGTATAAAAAGTCGGAATTTCAAACTGCGAATAAGTGCAGAGAGCCAGAATTTGGGTCCAAAATATGGCTCAGGTATCGAATTTTGGATGTTTGGGATATTTTGAAACCTGCGGGGGGGTTTGGGCAAAATGTGACCCACCGCCGCTTTCAGTAATTGGCATATTTTTGGTATAAAATTCGGAATTTCAAACTGCGAATAGGTGCAAAGAGCCAGAATTTGAGTCCAAAATATGGCTCAGGTATCGAATTTGGGATATTTGGAAAACTGCAGGGGGTTTGGCAAAATGTGACCCACCGCCGCTTTCAGTAATTGGCAGATTTTTGGTATAAAAAGTCGGAATTTCTAACAGCGAATAGGTGCAGAGAGCCAGAATTTGGGTCCAAAACATGGCTCAGGTATCGAATTTGGGTTTGGGATATTGAAAACTGCAGGGGGGTTTGGGCAAAATGTGACCCACCGCCGCTTTCAGTAATTGGCATATTTTGGTATAAAAAGGCGGAATTTCAAACTGGAATAGGTTCAGAGAGCAAGACTTTGGGTCAAAATATGGCTCAGGTATGAATTTGGGATGTTTGGGATACTTTGAAAACTGCAGGGGGGTTTGGGCAAAATGTGACCCACCGCCGCTTCATTAATTGGCATATTTTTGGTATAAAAAGGCGGAATTTCAAACTGCGAATAGGTGCAGAGAGCCAGAATTTGGGTCCAAAATACGGCTCAGGTATCGAATTTGGGATGTTTTGGAAATTTGGAAACTGCAGGGGGGTTTGGGCAAAATGGACCCACCGCCGCTTTCAGTAATTGACATATTTTTGGTATAAAAAGGCGGAATTTCAAACGGCGAATAGGTGCAGAGAGCCAGAATTTGGCTCCAAAATATGGCTCAGGTATCGAATTTGGGATGTTTGGGATATTTTGAAAACTGCAGGGGAGTTTGGGGAAAATGTGACCCACCGCCGCTTTCAGTAATTGGCAGATTTTGGTATAGAATTCGAAATTTCAAACTGCGAATAGGAGCAGAGAGCCAGAATTTGGGTCCAAAATATGGCTCAAGTATCGAATTTGGAATGTTTGGGATATTTTGAAAACTGCAGGGGGGTTTGGGCAAAATGTGACGCACCGCCGCTCTCAGTAATTGGCATATTTTTGGTATAAAATTCGAAATTTCAAACTGCGAATATGTGCAGAGAGCCAGAATTTGGGTCCAAAATATGGATCAAGTATCGAATTTGGGATGTTTTGGATATTTTGAAAACTGCAGGGGGGTTTGGGCAAAATGTGACCCACCGCCGCTTTCAGTAATTGGCATATTTTTGGTATAAAAAGTCGGAAATTCAAACTGCGAATAGGTGCAGAGAGCCAGAATTTGGGTCCAAAATATGGCTCAAGTATCGAATATGGGATGTTTGGGATATTTTGAAAACTGCAGGGGGGTTTGGGCAAAATGTGACCCACCGTAGCTTTCAGTAATTGGCAGATTTTTGGTATAAAAAGTCGGAATTTCAAACTGCGAATCGGTGCAGAGAGCCAGAATTTGGCTCCAAAATATGAATAAGGAATCGAATTTGGGATGTTTGGGTATTTTGAAAACTGCAGGGAGGTTTGGGCAAAATGTCACACACCGCCGCTCTCAGTAATTGGCATATTTTTTGGAATAAAAAGTCGGAATTTCAAACTGCGAATAAGTGCAAAGAGCCAAAATTTGGGTCCAAAATATGGCTCAGGTATCGAATTTGGGATGTTTGGGATATTTTGAAAACTGCAGGGGAGTTTGGGCAAATGTGACCCACCGCCGCTTTCAGTAGTTGGCAGATTTTTGGTATAGAATTCGAAATTTCAAACTGCGAATAGGAGCAGAGAGCCAGAATGTGGGTCCAAAATATGGCTCAAGTATCGAATTTGGATGTTTGGGGTATTTTGAAAACTGCAGGGGGTTTGGGCAAAATGTGACCCACTGCCGCTTTCAGTAATTGGCATATTTTTGGTATAAAAATCGGAAATTCAAACTGCGAATAAGTGCAGAGAGCCAGAATTTGGGTCCAAAAATATGGCTCAAGTATCGAATATGGGATGTTTGGGATATTTTGAAAACTGCAGGGGGTTTGGGCAAAATGTGACCCACCGTAGCTTTCAGTAATTGGCAGATTTTTTATATAAAAAGTCGGAATTTCAAACTGCGAATAAGTGCAGAGAGCCTGAATTGGGTCCAAAATACGGCTCAGGTATCGAATTTGGGATGTTTTGGATATTTTGAAAACTGCAGGGGGGTTTGGGCAAAATGTGAAACACCGCCGCTTTCAGTAATTGGCATATTTTTGGTACAAAAAGTCGGAACTTCAAACTGCGAATAGGTGCAGAAGCCAGAATTTAGGTCGAACATATGGCCCTGGTATCGAATTTGGGATGTTTGGGATATTTTGAAAACTGCAGGGGGTTTGGGGAAATGTGACCCACCGCCGCTTCATTAATTGGCAGATTTTTGGAATAAAAAGGCGGAATTTCAAACGCGAATAGGTGCAGAGAGCCAGAATTTGGCTCCAAAATATGGATCAGGTATCGAATTTGGGATGTTTGGGATATTTTGAAAACTGCAGGGAGGTTTGGGCAAAATGTGACCCACGCCGCTTTCAGTAATTGGCATATTTTTGGTATAAAAAGTCGGAATTTCAAACTGCGAATAAGTGCAGAGAGCCTGAATTTGGGTCCAAAATACGGCTAAGTATCGAATTTGGATGTTTTGGATATTTTGAAAACTGCAGGGGGGTTTGGGCAAAATGTGAAACACCGCCGCTTTCAGTAATTGGCATATTTTTGGTATAAAAGGCGGAATTTCAAACGGCGAATAGGTGCAGAGAGCCAGAATTTGGCTCCAAAATATGGCTCAGGTATCGAATTGGGATGTTTGGGATATTTTGAAAACTGCAGGGGGGTTTGGGCAAAATGTGACCCACCGCCGCTTTCAGTAATTGGCATATTTTTGGTATAAAAGTCGGAATTTCAAACTGCGAATAAGTGCAGAGAGCCAGAATTTGGGGTCCAAAATATGGCTCAGGTATCGAATTTGGGATGTTTGTGATATTTTGAAAATGCAGGGGGGTTTGGGCAAAATGTGACCCACCGCCGCTTTCAGTAATTGTCATATTTTTGGTATAAAATTCGGAATTTCAAACTGCGAATAGGTGCAGAGAGCAAGAATTTGGGTCCAAATATGGCTCAGGTATCGAATTTGGGATGTTTGGGATATTTTGAAACTGCAGGGGAGTTTGGCCAAAATGTGACCCACCGCCGCTTTCAGTAATTGGCATATTTTTGGTATAAAAAGTCGGAACGTCAAACTGCGAATAGGTGCAAGAGCCAGAATTTGAGTCCAAAATATGGCTCAGGTATCGAATTTGGGATATTATGAAAACTGCAGGGGGGTTTGGGCAAAATGTGACCCACCGCCGCTTTCAGTAATTGGGCATATTTTTGGTATAAAATCTGAATTTCAAACTGCGAATAGGTGCAGAGAGCAAGAATTTGGGTCCAAAATATGGCTCAAGTATCGAATTTGGGATGTTTGGGATATTTTGAAAAACTGCAGGGGGTTTGGGCAAAATGTGACCCCCGCCGCTTTCAGTAATTGGCATATTTTTGGTATAAAAAGTCGGAAATTCAAACTGCGAATAGGTGCAGAGAGCCAGAATTTTGGGTCCAAAATATGGCTCAAGTATCGAATATGGGATGTTTGGGAGATTTTGAAAACTGCAGGGGGGTTTGGGCAAAATGTGACCCCACCGTAGCTTTCAGTAATTGGCATATTTTTGGTATAAAAATTCGGAATTTCAAACTGCGAATAAGTGCAGAGAGCCTGAATTTGGGTCCAAAATACGGCTCAGGTATCAAATTTGGGATGTTTTGGATATTTTGAAAACTGCGGGGGGTTTGGGCAAAATGTGAAACACCGCCGCTTTCAGTAATTGCATATTTTTGGTATAAAAAGGCGGAATTTCAAACGGCGAATAGGTGCAGAGAGCAAGAATTTGGCTCCAAAATATGGCTCAGGTATCGAATTTGGGATGTTTGGGATATTTTGAAAACTGCAGGGGGGTTTGGGCAAAATGTGACCCACGCCGCTTTCAGTAATGGCATATTTTTGGTATAAAAAGTCGGAATTTCAAACTGCGAATGAGTGCAGAGAGCCAGAATTTGGGTCCAAAATATGGCTCAGGTATCGAATTTGGGATGTTTGTGATATTTTGAAAAATGCAGGGGGGTTTGGGCAAAATGTGACCACCGCCGCTTTCAGTAATTGTCATATTTTTGGTATAAAATTCGGAATTTCAAACTGCGAATAGGTGCAGAGAGCAAGAATTTGGGTCCAAAATATGGCTCAGGTATCGAATTTGGGATGTTTAGGATATTTTGAAAACTGCAGGTGGGTTTGGCCAAAATGTGACCCACCGCCGCTTTCAGTAATTGGCATATTTTTGGTATAAAAAGTCGGAACTTCAAACTGCGAATAGGTGCAAAGAGCCAGAATTTGATCCAAAAATATGGCTCATTTATCGAATTTGGGATATTTTGGAAACTGCAGGGGGGTTTGGCCAAAATGTGACCCACCGCCGCTTTCAGTAATTGGCAGATTTTTTGTATAAAAAGTCGGAATTTCTAACAGCGAATAGGTGCAGAGAGCCAGAATTTGGGTCCAAAACATGGCTCAGGTATCGAATTTGGGATGTTTGGGATATTTTGAAAACTGCAGGGGGGTTTGGGCAAAATGTGACCCACCGCCGCTTTCAGTAATTGGCATATTTTTGGTATAAAAAGGCGGAATTTCAAACTGGGAATAGGTTCAGAGAGCAAGACTTTGGTCAAAATATGGCTCAGGTATTGAATTTGGGATGTTTGGGATACTTTGAAAACTGCAGGGGGTTTGGGCAAAATGTGACCTACCGCCGCTTTCATAATTGGCATATTTTTGGTATAAAAAGGCGGAATTTCAAACTGCGAATAGGTGCAGAGAGCCAGAATTTGGGTCCAAATATGGCTCAGGTATCGAATTTTGGGATGTTTTGGAAATTTGGAAACTGCAGGGGGGTTTGGGCAAAATGTGACCCACCGAGCGCTTTCAGTAATTGGCATATTTTTGGTATAAAAAGGCGGAATTTCAAACGGCGAATAGGTGCAGAGAGCCAGAATTTGGCTCCAAAATATGGCTCAGGTATCGAATTTGGGATGTTTGGGATATTTTGAAACTGCAGGGAGTTTGGGCAAAATGTGACCCACCGCCGCTCTCAGTAATTGGCAGATTTTTGGTATAGAATTCGAATTTCAAACTGCGAATAGGAGCAGAGAGCCAGAATTTGGGTCCAAAATATGGCTCAAGTATCGAATTTGGAATGTTCGGGATATTTTGAAAACTGCAGGGGGTTTGGCAAAATGTGACGCACCGCCGCTCTCAGTAATTGGCATATTTTTGGTATAAAATTCGAAATTTCAAACTGCGAATATGTGCAGAGAGCCAGAATTTGGGTCCAAAATATGGATCAAGTATCGAATTTGGGATGTTTTGGATATTTTGAAAACTGCAGGGGGGTTTGGGCAAAATGTGACCCACCGCCGCTTTCAGTAATTGGCATATTTTTGGTATAAAAAGTCGGAAATTCAAACTGCGAATAGGTGCAGAGAGCCAGAATTTGGGTCCAAAATATGGCTCAAGTATCGAATATGGGATGTTTGGGATATTTTGAAAACTGCAGGGGGGTTTGGGCAAAATGTGACCCACCGTAGCTTTCAGTAATTGGCAGATTTTTGGTATAAAAAGTCGGAATTTCAAACTGCGAATAGGTGCAGAGAGCCAGAATTTGGCTCCAAAATATGAATAAGGTATCGAATTTGGGATGTTTGGGATATTTGAAAACTGCAGGGAGGTTTGGGCAAAATGTCACCCACCGCCGCTCTCAGTAATTGGCATATTTTTGGAATAAAAAGTCGGAATTTCAAACTGCGAATAAGTGCAAAGCCAAAATTTGGGTCCAAAATATGCTCAGGTATCGAATTTGGGATGTTTGGGTATTTTGAAACTGCAGGGGAGTTTGGGCAAAATGTGACCCACCGCCGCTTTCAGTAATTGGCAGATTTTTGGTATAGAATTCGAAATTTCAAACTGCGAATAGGAGCAGAGAGCCAGAATGTGGGTCCAAAATATGGCTCAAGTATCGAATTTGGGATGTTTGGGGTATTTTGAAAACTGCAGGGGGGTTTGGGCAAAATGTGACCCACTGCCGCTTTCAGTAATTGGCATATTTTTGTGTATAAAAAGTCGGAAATTCAAACTGCGAATAAGTGCAGAGAGCCTGAATTTGGGTCCAAAATACGGCTCAGGTATCGAATTTGGGATGTTTTGGATATTTTGAAAACTGCAGGGGGGTTTGGGCAAAATGGAAACACCGCCGCTTTCAGTAATTGGCCTATTTTTTGGTACAAAAAGTCGGAACTTCAAACTGCGAATAGGTGCAGAGAGCCAGAATTTAGGTCGAACATATGGCCCTGGTATCGAATTTGGGATGTTTGGGATATTTTGAAAACTGCAGGGGGGTTTGGGGAAATGTGACCCACCGCCGCTTTCATTAATTGGCAGATTTTTGGAATAAAAAGGCGGAATTTCAAACGGCGAATAGGTGCAGAGAGCCAGAATTTGGCTCCAAAATATGGATCAGGTATCGAATTTGGGATGTTTGGGATATTTTGAAAACTGCAGGGGGTTTGGGCAAAATGTGACCCACCGCCGCTTTCAGTAATTGGCATATTTTGGTATAAAAAGCGGAATTTCAAACTGCGAATAGTGCAGAGAGCCTGAATTTGGGTCCAAAACGGCTAAGGTATCGAATTTGGGATGTTTTGGATATTTTGAAAACTGCAGGGGGTTTGGGCAAAATGTGAAACACCGCCGCTTTCAGTAATTGGCATATTTTTGGTATAAAAAGGCGGAATTTCAAACGGCGAATAGGTGCAGAGAGAAATTTGGCTCCAAAATGGCTCAGGTATCGAATTTGGGATGTTTGGGATATTTTGAAAACTGCAGGGGGGTTTGGGCAAAATGTGACCCACCGCCGCTTTCAGTAATTGGCATATTTTTGGTATAAAAAGTCGGAATTTCAAACTGCGAATAAGTGCAGAGAGCCAGAATTTGGGTCCAAAATATGGCTCAGGTATCGAATTTGGGATGTTTGTGATATTTTGAAAAATGCAGGGGGGTTTGGGCAAAATGTGACCTACCGCCGCTTTCAGTAATTGTCATATTTTTGGTATAAAATTCGGAATTTCAAACTGCGAATAGGTGCAGAGAGCAAGAATTTGGTCCAAAATAGGCTCAGGTATCGAATTTGGGATGTTTGGGATATTTTGAAACTGCAGGGGAGTTTGGCCAAAATGTGACCCACCGCCGCTTTCAGTAATTGGCATATTTTTGGTATAAAAAGTCGGAACGTCAAACTGCGAATAGGTGCAAAGAGCCAGAATTTAGTCCAAAATATGGCTCAGGTATCGAATTTGGGATATTATGAAAACTGCAGGGGGTTTGGGCAAAATGTGACCCACCGCCGCTTTCAGTAATTGGCATATTTTTGGTAATAAATTCTGAATTTCAAACTGCGAATAGGTGCAGAGAGCAAGAATTTGGGTCCAAAATATGGCTCAAGTATCGAATTTGGGATGTTTGGGATATTTTGAAAACTGCAGGGGGGTTTGGGCAAAATGTGACCCACCCGCTTTCAGTAATTGGCATATTTTTGGTATAAAAAGTCGGAAATTTCAAACTGCGAATAGGTGCAGAGAGCCAGAATTTGGGTCCAAAATATGGCTCAAGTATCGAATATGGGATGTTTGGGAGATTTTGAAAACTGCACTGGGGTTTGGGCAAAATGTGACCCACCGTAGCTTTCAGTAATTGGCATATTTTTGGTATAAAAAGTCGGAATTTCAAACTGCGAATAAGTGCAGAGAGCCCTGAATTTGGGTCCAAAATACGGCTCAGGTATCAAATTTGGATGTTTTGGATATTTTGAAAACTGCAGGGGGGTTTGGGCAAAATGTGAAACACCGCCGCTTTCAGTAATTGGCATATTTTTGGTATAAAAAGGCGGAATTTCAAACGGCGAATAGGTGCAGAGAGCAAGAATTTGCTCCAAAATATGGCTCAGGTATCGAATTTGGGATGTTTGGGATATTTTGAAAACTGCAGGGGGGTTTGGGCAAATGTGACCCACCGCCGCTTTCAGTAATTGTCATATTTTTGGTAAATAAAATTCGGAATTTCAAACTGCGAATAGGTGCAGAGAGCAAGAATTTGGGTCCAAAATATGGCTCAGGTATCGAATTTGGGATGTTTAGGATATTTTGAAAACTGCAGGGGGGTTTGGCCAAAATGTGACCCACCGCCGCTTTCAGTAATTGGCATATTTTTGGTATAAAAAGTCGAACTTCAAACTGCGAATAGGTGCAAAGCCAGAATTTGAGTCCAAAATATGGCTCATTTATCGAATTTGGGATATTTGGAAAACTGCAGGGGTTTTGGGCAAAATGTGACCCACCGCCGCTTTCAGTAATTGGCAGATTTTTTGTATAAAAAGTCGGAATTTCTAACAGCGAATAGGTGCAGAGAGCCAGAATTTGGGTCCAAAACATGGCTCAGGTATCGAATTTGGGATGTTTGGGATATTTTGAAAACTGCAGGGGGTTTGGGCAAAATGTACCCACCGCCGCTTTCAGTAATTGGCTATTTTTGGTATAAAAAGGGGAATTTCAAACTGGGAATAGGTTCAGAGAGCAAGACTTTGGGTCAAAATATGGCTCAGGTATTGAATTTGGGATGTTTTGGATACTTTTGAAAACTGCAGGGGGTTTGGGCAAAATGTGACCTACCGCCGCTTTCATTAATTGGCATATTTTTGGTATAAAAAGGCGGAATTTCAAACTGCGAATAGGTGCAGAGAGCCAGAATTTGGGTCCAAAATACGCTCAGGTATCGAATTTGGGATGTTTTGGAAATTTGAAACTGCAGGGGGGTTGGGCAAAATGTGACCCACCGAGCGCTTTCAGTAATTGGCATATTTTTTGGTATAAAAAGGCGGAATTTCAAACGGCGAATAGGTGCAGAGAGCCAGAATTTGGCTCCAAAATAGGCTCAGGTATCGAATTTGGATGTTTGGGATATTTTGAAAACTGCAGGGGAGTTTTGGGCAAAATGTGACCCACCGCGCTCTCAGTAATTGGCAGATTTTTGGTATAGAATTCGAAATTTCAAACTGCGAATAGGAGCAGAGAGCCAGAATTTGGGTCCAAAATATGGCTCAAGTATCGAATTTGGAATGTTTGGGATATTTTGAAAACTGCAGGGGGGTTTGGGCAAAATGTGACCACCGCCGCTGCTCAGTAATTGGCATATTTTTGGTATAAAATTCGAAATTTCAAACTGCGAATATGTGCAGAGAGCCAGAATTTGGGTCCAAAATATGGATCAAGTATCGAAATTTGGGATGTTTTGGATATTTTGAAAACTTTAGGGGGGTTTGGGCAAAATGTGACCCACCGCCGCTTCAGTAATTGGCATATTTTTGGTATAAAAAGTCGGAATTCAAACTGCGAATAGGTGCAGAGAGCCAGAATTTGGGTCCAAAATATGGCTCAAGTATCGAATATGGGATGTTTGGGATATTTTGAAAACTGCAGGGGGTTTGGGCAAAATGTGACCCACCGTAGCTTTCAGTAATTGGCAGATTTTTGGTATATAAAAAGTCGGAATTTCAAACTGCGAATAGGTGCAGAGAGCCAGAATTTGGCTCCAAAATATGGATCAGGTATCGAATTTGGATGTTTGGATATTTTGAAAACTGCAGGGAGGTTTGGGCAAATGTCACCCACCGTCGCTCTCTCAGTAATTGGCATATTTTTGGAATAAAAAGTCGGAATTTCAAACTGCGAATAAGTGCAAAGAGCCAAAATTTGGATCCAAAATATGGCTCAGGTATATCGAATTTGGGATGTTTGGGATATTTTGAAAACTGCAGGGGAGTTTGGGCAAAATGTGACCCACCGCCGCTTTCAGTAATTGGCAGATTTTTGGTATAGAATTCGAAATTTCAAACTGCGAATAGGAGCAGAGAGCCAGAATGTGGGTCCAAAATATGGCTCAAGTATCGAATTTGGGATGTTTGGGGTATTTTGAAAACTGCAGGGGGGTTTGGGCAAAATGTGACCCACTGCCGCTTTCAGTAATTGGCATATTTTTGGTATAAAAAGTCGGAAATTCAAACTGCGAATAGGTGCAGAGAGCCAGAATTTGGGTCCAAAATATGGCTCAAGTATCGAATATGGGATGTTTGGGATATTTTGAAAACTGCAGGGGGGTTTGGGCAAAATGTGACCCACCGTAGCTTTCAGTAATTGGCAGATTTTTTATATAAAAAGTCGGAATTTCAAACTGCGAATAAGTGCAGAGAGCCTGAATTTGGGTCCAAAATACGGCTCAGGTATCGAATTTGGGATGTTTTGGATATTTTGAAAACTGCAGGGGGGGTTTGGGCAAAATGTGAAACCGCCGCTTTCAGTAATTGGCATATTTTTGGTATAAAAAGTCGTAATTTCATACTGCGAATACGTGCATACGTGCGATATTTTCAAAATATCACAAACATCCAAATTCGATACCTGAGCCATATTTTGGACCCAAATTCTGGCTCTCTGCACTCATTCGCAGTTTGAAATTCCGACTTTTTATACCAAAAATATGCCAATTACTGAAAGCGGCGGTGGGTCACATTTTGCCCAAACCCCCTGCAGTTTTCAAAATATCCCAAACATCCCAAATTCCATACCCGAGCCATATTTTGGAGCCAAATTCTGGCTCTCTGCACCTATTCGCCGTTTGAAATTCCGCCTTTTTATTCCAAAAATAAGCCAATTACTGAAAGCGGCGGTGTTTCACATTTTGCCCAAACCCCCCTGCAGTTTTTCAAAATATCCAAAACATCCCAAATTTGATACCTGAGCCGTATTTTGGACCCAAATTCAGGCTCTCTGCACTTATTCGCAGTTTGAAATTCCGACTTTTTATACCAAAAATATGCCAATTACTGAATGCTACGGTGGGTCACGTTTTGCCCAAACCCCCTGCAGTTTTCAAAATATCCCAAACATCCCATATGCGATACTTGAGCCATATTTTGGACCCAAATTCTGGCTCTCTGCACCTATTCGCAGTTTGAATTTCCGACTTTTTATACCAAAAATATGCCAATTACTGAAAGCGGCGGTGGGTCACATTTTGCCCAAACCCCCTGCAGTTTTCAAAATATCCCAAACATCCCAAATTCGATACTTGAGCCATATTTTGGACCCAAATTCTTGCTCTCTGCACCTATTCGCAGTTTGAAATTCTGAATTTTATACCAAAAATATGTCAATTACTGAAAGCGGCGGTGGGTCACATTTTGCCCAAACCCCCCTGCAGTTTTCATAATATCCCAAATTCGATACCTGAGCCATATTTTGGACTCAAATTCTGGCTCTTTGCACCTATTCGCAGTTTGAAGTTCCGACTTTTTATACCAAAAATATGCCAATTACTGAAATCGGCGGTGGGTCACATTTTGGCCAAACCCCCTGCAGTTTTAAAATATCCCAAACATCCCAAATTCGATACCTGAGCCATATTTTGGACCCAAATTCTTGCTCTCTGCACCTATTCGCAGTTTGAAATTCCGAATTTTATACCAAAAATTTGACAATTACTGAAAGCGGCGGTGGTCACATTTTGCCCAAACCCCCCTGCATTTTTCAAAATATCACAAACATCCCAAATTCGATACCTGAGCCATATTTTGGACCCAAATTCTGGCTCTCTGCACTCATTCGTAGTTTGAAATTCCGACTTTTTATACCAAAAATATGCCAATTACTGAAAGCGGCGGTGGGTCACATTTTGCCCAAACCCCCTGCAGTTTTCAAAATATCCCAAACATCCCAAATTCGATACCTGAGCCATATTTTGGAGCCAAATTCTGGCTCTCTGCACCTATTCGCCGTTTGAAATTCCGCCTTTTTATTCCAAAAATATGCCAATTACTGAAAGCGGCGGTGTTTCACATTTTGCCCAAACCCCCCTGCAGTTTTCAAAATATCCAAAACATCCCAAATTTGATACCTGAGCCGTATTTTGGACCCAAATTGAGGCTCTCTGCACTTATTCGCAGTTTGAAATTCCGACTTTTTATACCAAAAATATGCCAATTACTGAAAGCTACGGTGGGTCACGTTTTGCCCAAACCCCCCTGCAGTTTTCAAAATATCCCAAACATCCCATATGCGATACTTGAGCCATATTTTGGACCCAAATTCTGGCTCTCTGCACCTATTCGCAGTTTGAATTTCCGACTTTTATACCAAAAATATGCCAATTACTGAAAGCGGCGGTGGGTCACATTTTGCCCAAACCCCCTGCAGTTTTCAAAATATCCCAAACATCCCAAATTCGATACTTGAGCCATATTTTGGACCCAAATTCTTGCTCTCTGCACTATTCGCAGTTTGAAATTCCGAATTTTATACCAAAAATATGCCAATTACTGAAAGCGGCGGTGGGTCACATTTTGCCCAAACCCCCTGCAGTTTTCATAATATCCCAAATTCGATACCTGAGCCATATTTTGGACTCAAATTCTGGCTCTTTGCACCTATTCGCAGTTTGAAGTTCCGACTTTTTATACCAAAAATATGCCAATTACTGAAAGCGGCGGTGGGTCACATTTTGGCCAAACCCCCTGCAGTTTTCAAAATATCCTAAACATCCCAAATTCGATACCTGAGCCATATTTTGGACCCAAATTCTTGCTCTCTGCACCTATTCGCAGTTTGAAATTCCGAATTTTATACCAAAAATATGACAATTACTGAAAGCGGCGGTGGGTCACATTTTGCCCAAACCCCCTGCATTTTTCAAAATATCACAAACATCCCAAATTCGATACCTGAGCCATATTTTGGACCCAAATTCTGGCTCTCTGCACTCATTCGCAGTTTGAAATTCCGACTTTTTATACCAAAAATATGCCAATTACTGAAAGCGGCGGTGGGTCACATTTTGCCCAAACCCCCCTGCAGTTTTCAAAATATCCAAAACATCCCAAATTTGATACCTGAGCCGTATTTTGGACCCAAATTCAGGCTCTCTGCACTTATTCGCAGTTTCAAATTCCGACTTTTTATACCAAAATATGCAAATTACTGAAAGCTACGGTGGGTCACATTTTGCCCAAACCCCCCTGCAGTTTTCAAAATCTCCCAAACATCCCATATTCGATACTTGAGCCATATTTTGGACCCAAATTCTGGCTCTCTGCACCTATTCGCAGTTTGAATTTCCGACTTTTTATACCAAAAATATGCCAATTACTGAAAGCGGCGGTGGGTCACATTTTGCCCAAACCCCCCTGCAGTTTTCAAAATATCCCAAACATCCCAAATTCGATACTTGAGCCATATTTTGGACCCAAATTCTTGCTCTCTGCACCTATTCGCAGTTTGAAATTCCGAATTTTATACCAAAAATCTGCCAATTACTGAAAGCGGCGGTGGGTCACATTTTGCCCAAACCCCCTGCAGTTTTCATAATATCCAAATTCGATACCTGAGCCTATTTTGGACTCAAATTCTGGCTCTTTGCACCTATTCGCAGTTTGAAGTTCCGACTTTTTATACCAAAAATATGCCAATTACTGAAAGCGGCGGTGGGTCACATTTGGCCAAACTCCCCTGCAGTTTTCAAAATATCCCAAACATCCCAAATTCGATACCTGAGCCATATTTTTGGACCCATTCTTGCTCTCTGCACCTATTCGCAGTTTGAAATTCCGAATTTTATACCAAAAATATGACAATTACTGAAAGCGGCGGTGGGTCACATTTTGCCCAAACCCCCTGCATTTTTCAAAATATCACAAACATCCCAAATTCGATACCTGAGCCATATTTTGGACCCAAATTCTTGCTCTCTGCACCTATTCGCCGTTTGAAATTCCGCCTTTTTATACCAAAAATATGCCAATTACTGAAAGCGGCGGTGTTTCACATTTTGCCCAAACCCCCCTGCAGTTTTCAAAATATCCAAAACATCCCAAATTCGATACCTGAGCCGTATTTTGGACCCAAATTCAGGCTCTCTGCACTTATTCGCAGTTTGAAATTCCGACTTTTTATACCAAAAATATGCCAATTACTGAAAGCGGCGGTGGGTCAAATTTTGCCCAAACCTCCCTGCAGTTTTCAAAATCTCCCAAACATCCCATATTCGATACTTGAGCCATATTTTGGACCCAAATTCTGGCTCTCTGCACCTATTCGCAGTTTGAATTTCCGACTTTTTATACCAAAAATATGCCAATTACTGAAAGCGGCGGTGGGTCACATTTTGCCCAAACCCCCCTGCAGTTTTCAAAATATCCCAAACATCCCAAATTCGATACTTGAGCCATATTTTGGACCCAAATTCTTGCTCTCTGCACCTATTCGCAGTTTGAAATTCCGAATTTTATACCAAAATATGCCAATTACTGAAAGCGGCGGTGGGTCACATTTTGCCCAAACCCCCCTGCAGTTTTCATAATATCCCAAATTCGATACCTGAGCCATATTTTGGACTCAAATTCTGGCTCTCTGCACCTTTTCGCAGTTTGAAGTTCCGACTTTTATACCAAAAATATGCCAATTACTGAAAGCGGCGGTGTTTCACATTTTGCCCAAACCCCCCCTGCAGTTTTCAAAATATCCAAACATCCCAAATTCGATACCTGAGCCGTATTTTGGACCCAAATTCAGGCTCTCTGCACTTATTCGCAGTTTGAAATTCCGACTTTTTATATAAAAAATCTGCCAATTACTGAAAGCTACGGTGGGTCACATTTTGCCCAAACCCCCCTGCAGTTTTCAAAATATCCCAAACATCCCATATTCGATACTTGAGCCATATTTTGGACCCAAATTCTGGCTCTCTGCACCTATTCGCAGTTTGAATTTCCGACTTTTTATACCAAAAATATGCCAATTACTGAAAGCGGCAGTGGGTCACATTTTGCCCAAACCCCCCTGCAGTTTTCAAAATACCCCAAACATCCCAAATTCGATACTTGAGCCATATTTTGGACCCACATTCTGGCTCTCTGCTCCTATTCGCAGTTTGAAATTTCGAATTCTATACCAAAAAATCTGCCA